>NC_142674.1:640000-672500 GCF_964200805.1 Pocillopora damicornis
ATCAGCAGGGATTTGCTAAAGCAAAGGCATAGAAAAAACCAGGAAAGATTTATTACTCGACGTTTCGGGGTCATCGTGACTCCATTATCAAGAGACTAGTTTAAAAACATGCAAATAAGGAAAGGTACAAGAATAGCATAAATTAGAATGAACGGCTTAAACAAACACCTTGGCGCGGATGGAATCCGTTTGCACGTTCAGTGTTGGCTTACGCATGCGAATATACAACATTTCATTAACAAGGCAATCAAATTTGCCGTTACATTTCGCGATGACGTTGAATTGCTCGATCAAGCGTTCAGGCATTTCACTATTGTGCTGGAGGTGGTAGTGTTTGTAGATAGAAGATGATTTCCTTGTGTGCCCTTCTACGCGATCGTGTAAGTGACCACGAGTATAGCCCACATACCCTGCATCACACAGGTTACATTTAAATTCATAAACGATACATTGTTGGTTAACAATAGGGGGCTTAATTTCGTGTTGCTTAAGCTGTTGATCGAGCTTAGGGCTAACGAACACTGGTTGGACAGTCACGCTTAACTTCGAGCTTAGACTGTTCAGTTGTTGTTTAACATGATTAGCTGACGATTGGTCCTTGAAGGGTAACACTAATCTCACAATCTCCGATGGTACGTCTGGTGATGGACAGGGCTCTGCAGATGAAATCCTTCTCTCAACGAACCGCTTGATTGTAGTTTCAACCAGTGGCTTTGGGTATTTCAAGTTATGAAAAACCCTTCTAAGGCGGTCACATTCCTCGGAGAAGAAAGACCAGTTAGAAGATAATCGATAAGCGCGATCCACCATGGTGTTAACTAGGCTGCGCTTGTGCTTAATGTCAACATGACTCTGGAAATGCAGAAGGAGACCCGTGTTGGTTCTTTTGATGTAGACCTTGCTCTAAATCTTTGGTGCACGGTTAAGCAGTTCAGTTCCTAGAAAGGGAAGGGATCCTTCCCGTTCGACTTCCATGGTAAACTGGAGGGAGGGATGGGTAGAGTTAAGGGTGTCTAGAAACTGGCCAGCGGTCACCCTATCAGGCATTACGGTCAGGGTGTCATCGACGTACCTCCGGTAATAGCACGGAAGTTGACCGTGTTGTTCGAGGTTTTCAACACGGTCAACTTCCGTGCTATTACCGGAGGTACGTCGATGACACCCTGACCGTAATGCCTGATAGGGTGACCGCTGGCCAGTTTCTAGACACCCTTAACTCTACCCATCCCTCCCTCCAGTTTACCATGGAAGTCGAACGGGAAGGATCCCTTCCCTTTCTAGGAACTGAACTGCTTAACCGTGCACCAAAGATTTAGAGCAAGGTCTACATCAAAAGAACCAACACGGGTCTCCTTCTGCATTTCCAGAGTCATGTTGACATTAAGCACAAGCGCAGCCTAGTTAACACCATGGTGGATCGCGCTTATCGATTATCTTCTAACTGGTCTTTCTTCTCCGAGGAATGTGACCGCCTTAGAAGGGTTTTTCATAACTTGAAATACCCAAAGCCACTGGTTGAAACTACAATCAAGCGGTTCGTTGAGAGAAGGATTTCATCTGCAGAGCCCTGTCCATCACCAGACGTACCATCGGAGATTGTGAGATTAGTGTTACCCTTCAAGGACCAATCGTCAGCTAATCATGTTAAACAACAACTGAACAGTCTAAGCTCGAAGTTAAGCGTGACTGTCCAACCAGTGTTCGTTAGCCCTAAGCTCGATCAACAGCTTAAGCAACACGAAATTAAGCCCCCTATTGTTAACCAACAATGTATCGTTTATGAATTTAAATGTAACCTGTGTGATGCAGGGTATGTGGGCTATACTCGTGGTCACTTACACGATCGCGTAGAAGGGCACACAAGGAAATCATCTTCTATCTACAAACACTACCACCTCCAGCACAATAGTGAAATGCCTGAACGCTTGATCGAGCAATTCAACGTCATCGCGAAATGTAACGGCAAATTTGATTGCCTTGTTAATGAAATGTTGTATATTCGCATGCGTAAGCCAACACTGAACGTGCAAACGGATTCCATCCGCGCCAAGGTGTTTGTTTAAGCCGTTCATTCTAATTTATGCTATTCTTGTACCTTTCCTTATTTGCATGTTTTTAAACTAGTCTCTTGATAATGGAGTCACGATGACCCCGAAACGTCGAGTAATAAATCTTTAATGAGGTTTCAGTACGCATTAAATTAATTGTTCCATTCCATTCAGAGATCTTAAAGGGTCAAAACATTGTAATTATTCGAGAACATTACCCAACAAAATCAACGCTATTTATAATCTACTCAGGAAAAATTAACTTAAAGACAAGATAAGAATTCAGCCAAATGAAAGGTTAGGACACAAAGGTTAGGCATAAACAAATGAGCTTACCTATCTCCTGTTTAGTGTTTTCCATTTCTTCAATATCATTTTTGAATTCAACGTGGGCACCTAGAACAAATTAAAATTTTTGTTAAAAAAAGGAACAATCTCCGCCCTGTCTTACCCGAGGCAACTGATAAAATTATAAATTGGCCAATTTAATATTACATAATTTTCCTCTAGAAGGAAATGTGGAAATATAAATCTCTTCAGCCCTGATTAACCAATCATAAGAGTAAGACTCTATCCATTCGCTCTGACAAATGGCTAATGCTCGAAACGTCAGCTTTATTAAATCTTTAAGGTGGCCAATTCATGCACATTGGCAACTCATTTGAAAACACCAAGTTATTACGTATTTATCAACATGCAACCATAACGTCTTGAATGAAGTAGAACAAAAAGAAAAACAATTGAAAATTTGTGTGCCGTAATTCTACTGAGTGAACAGATCTGCAACTTGAAAAGGCAGGATTAACAACCAGTGACACTTGAAAAAAATCGATAGATACCTCAATGAATAGACTTGAACCGGTCTGGTTGTCACACCTCAGCAATCGAAAACAATCCAGTTTACCCCAAGATACAGAGAAAAATTGTTTACAAGATTTACTCTGGTTGTTTCATAGGAATTCAGTGGGTATTTGAAGGTCTTTAAATACTAACAAATGAACACCGCCAATTGTGCGACACCAGATCCCTTGAAAATGGTAACTTCGCCAAATAATTACCTACGACTACTGAGGGTCTCAGCTCTAGTCAGTTGTAGAGGAATATATTTGGAATGTCGTTTGTCCCACGCGCTTTACAAGAAGAATGACATCTTTCGCCATTTCACGGCCGAGCTCAAAATTTTCCAATTTTCCAAACATGAAATCTTATGACACCTTAACTTTTACCAATAAAGATTGCTCTTGTAAAGTCTCTCATTCGCTCCAACGAAAGGCTAACACTCGAAACGTTAGCTTTAGAGATTATTTACGGCTAAGCTATATTATCAACTCAGTTGATAAAACCAATTTACCTAGTTATAAGCCCCCCCCCCCCCCCCCCACCTTTCCGCTGGCGCAGCACCGCCGTTTCTCAGGAAACATACCTCACCTTCCGACATTTTTTCCTTTGGTTAGGCGAATTACATTCACTCTCTTGCCCGACTAAAACGCTGTTGTTTGACAGAGCTCAAATTCTTGTAGGCGAATGAATTTGAAGGGTTGGCTAACTAATTTAGAACATGTCACTCCGAGCAGATGCGAAAAACTCTCTGCATCCTTAAAACACAGACTTATGGATGACTCACTAACCAACAAACCAAACACAACATACTAACTTTAATTTATTAATATTTGCTGAGTTCGATTACATTATTGGTGATGTAAACATCATTTGCATTAGACATCTCCATGACTTATTTCAAACACCAGAGCAAATTTGGGATGACTTCAGCTGGCGTCAAACGCTACAAATTGTTATGTATAGCATTGTTCTTAATTACTGGACAAGGTTTATCTGAGGAGAAGAGAGAATTAAGAAAGGAATGAAAAACAGAAAGACAGAGTTAAAGAAGAAAATAAAAACTTCCTGTCTCTATTGTGAACATCCGATTTGACATAATATCTGATTTGACATAAAATTATTGAGGGCAGAAACAACTCGCTAATTACTTCATTAACTGCCTCAGACTTGAAAAGCTGTGGTTCTCAAAGTTAGGCAATCAAATTGAAGTTTACCACAAGATTCAAGTGCTACTTGAGTTAATGATAGCATTTTTTTGTTACAGTTTACTGCACGAATTCAATGGGAATTCAAAGATCACGTAGACTTAATAAAAACACTACTTTGTGCTCGAAAGTGCTTTGGACAGGATAAGTGTCCCCGACACCTCTGTATGACGCCTAAGAGTTCCGTTTTATTGAATTGCTCCGGAAAACTCGGAATGATGTTCCTTCCTCCTCACAGTGATTCATCTTTTCTACAATTTTCCGCAAAGATTAAGCGGAATTTTTGCTTTAAAAAGGGCCAAAGAATGGAATCACGTGATCTAGCATGAACATGATATAAGTGAACTAATTCGTAGTGCTTGTCAGTTGTAATCTCTCACAGCTTTGAGTTGGAAAGTTGCTACGCTATCATTCGAGGTGAGTATTCACGAATCTCAAGAAAAGATTTATCATTTTTACATGATGGTTATACCCAGTTGATGACACTAGCTATCATGGCCCTTCCTGAAAGGGGTCATCAAACACTGTAAAAAAATATGGTATGCCTTGAAAATGTTACTTTATGATATTTATTTACTTTTCCTTTTTCCATTGAAATGTTTCGTTAGTTTTTGGTGAGAACAAGTTATTCAATTTGCTGTGAACAAAGGCATAAAATATTACACACTATATGTTGACGTCGAAAAATGACGGAAACGTTTTTCTTTCGATGGTTTGGAGACAAAATCGGTTCTCAAAAAGATGCGAAATAGCGACGCGTCTCCTCTCACTTTATAGCGTCACTTATCTGTTTCCTCAAACAAAGCCATTCTAATTTTGCTCTTTTCTATTATAGAGTCCACCACAGCCAACGCCTGATGAAAATGAAGACGCGTGCAGTTTTTTCGATTTTCCTGGTCGTGTTTTTCATGGGTTGCTGTGTATCAGGTATTTACAAGAGGCTTTCTAAGATCATTTGAAATTTCAAATCGCAAACTTGTGAGAAATTGAAATCAGAAAACACATTTGCGAGTCATGATTTAAGACTTGTGTACCTCAAGTGTCAGCTTTCTACTTCTCTGTGGTTCTGAAGCAAGAGCTTTAAACGAGAAGTGATTATTACTGTGATAATCAGAAACATTCCCTCCACTCTCCTGGAGCCATATGGGAGAAAAAAACGGATAAACAAACCAGAGAACAAAGCGTGCAGAACCGTTATATAAACACAAGTAATTAACGCTACACCTGAAATTTTGTGTTCTGCTTCTCGTGTCAAACGTCGTTTAATATCGATACTTGTGACACCTTAAGCCCAAGAAGTAAATACTTCAATACTATCATTACTTTTCATTCATTCTTAATTCAAATAGTGACCAATTTACAATGTTATCGGTCGGCTCAGCGCACAATAGAAATATAAAATAAAAAATTAATTTTTTTTCAGGTGCCCACATTGAATTCGAAGAAGATTTCGAAGAATTTGGAAACATTGAACAAGAGATGGGTAAGGTCATTTATTCATGCCTAATTCGTGCCTATGTGCAGTTTTCTTTGCGGATAAAACTACTATCTTCTTTCTTACTTTATTTTCTGCAGATTTTAAATAACGTATTATGTTCGTTAACAGTCTTTAAAAGTTAAACCTTTTTTCCTCTTGATGAAATGGAACAATCAATCGCGTACAAGAAAATATCAACAGTTGATATTCTTTTTTCGCGTATTGACACCTCACTTGCAAACTTTTTTGTATTTTGTTAGCTTTTTGCTTTGAGAAGCTAAAGAATTTTTTTGTCATAAGCAGTTTTGTCTCACAATAATTTCTAAAATAGCCTCTAGCCTCAGTACTTTCCGTAAGGTGAATGCCAATTGATATTTATCAAAGTAGCTTTAGGTATAGCTTAATTTCTCCCAACTTCAAAAGGAGTTTAAATAAAGTTTTCTACCTTCGCATTCACAGCCATATGTCTTAAGGTTGGTCTCCGAGAAACCATTATCTATCTGTTGAGCCGTGACAGTTTCCGGGCAGGAAGTGTTTTTGATCGATCAATAAGACATAGGACAAAAGATTTTTTCCGGATCGTAAATTATGAAATACGTTTACTTCGTCAATAGGCATTTTAACCCACTAATCGTTTAAGTTTTCCCTGCTTCTTAAATTACACAGCATTTGATATCACCATCGTTCATTCATTCTCATAAAATGTTGTGACCACTTTGCAACGCTAACTGTCGGCTTGAATCAGAGTGTAGAGGTTGCTAAATTTTCACTCTGTTTTCAGGTGTACAGAATGATTCCATCTAAGGACGTGGAGAAGAGGAAAACAATGAAGGAGAACTCGGTGAGCTCGTTCTTTTATTTAGCGACATACAGTTTCGTTTTGTTAAATTATGATCTTGTTTCCAGGTTCCCACTTTGGACCCGAAAAGAGTTTTAATGACAAGTAAGAAATGGACCGTAAGCTCATTTCTTTTCAGTTCTTAACATTTTATTATCATTGTTATTATTATCATTAATTTTATTAATAAATTTTTCTTTAGAAAGAAATGTGGAAAAATAATTTCAGCTATATTTAGTTTGCATTTTTTCATCTCTTGAGATAAAAGGAATATTTTATGAAACAATGAAGGATCTCAGTAGCCTATATGTTAAACTCGGTAGGAGCCAAAAGTTTTTAGGATACGTCGAATTGTTAAAGTTCTTCGTCTGATTTTAATTCTGCACGTACAACTAGATTTTGAATGACTTACCGCTCTAAATGGAGAACAAATTAAACACTTTATCTGCACATAATTTACCACGGAGGGGGTTCGAGTTATCCAAAAAAAGTCCGTTTTGACGGTAGACGGTTAAATTTGCAAACCATTTGGCGGTTGATTGTTCAAAATCACAAGTCATTTAAGGGGTGATAATTCAGTTAAAGGATAAATTTTTTTTGGAACATCTAATTAAACCAATCCTTATTATAAACCTAGGCGTGGCATGAACAAATATTGCATATATAAACATTCTAATCACTATTCTAAAGAAGATTAATTTCATTTCTTTTTCACCTCAGGGAAGGATCATTGCTTTATTTGATAAAAGTGAGATTCCAACATTCGATTTAAGGCTATGATTTCTTTTATCATTTCTCTGCAGAGGGGGGACATGAACAGAGCAAGCGAGTGGACCCTGGTACAGTGATAGCAGCAACCCAGCTGACCTTGGACACTCTTACAAAACTGCTTGACACGATAGCGTCGGTCGGCCGCAAGATTGCCATCGGTTTTGATAATGAAACACCTTACAAATGGCAGGCTCTGAATACATACTTTTACTCTGGTACATCTGATACAATTTTACCGAAGTTCGTGCAGAGAAAAGAGGCGGGTCTTTATACTGCAAGGAAGACGAAAGGCCCTGTAGCTAGAGGAAGCGTAGGTGTGTTTACCTACTACGTGCCAAGTGTCGGCAAGACCATTGCAGTCATGTTCAGCGTACCATTCAACTATCATTGGTATAGTAACTGGTGGGATGTCAAGGTCTACCCTGGTAAGAAGAGAGCTGATTATAATATGTGGTATGACATGTACTACGGAAATCCCTTTAAAGGAGATGATGGATGGCATGAGAAAGCGATAGGTGAAGGATTCCGCGTAGAAGGAATAATGACAAGCGCAGGAGAGAGTAGAATGGAATTAGATATCTATAAGTGAATCCCTACGTGCTTTTGTCTTTGGTACATTGACATAGTGTAATAACTGCGTGAAAGTTCAACAATTTTTTTTTTTGTCGTGTGCATAACAATGTTTTGGATAAACGTTTACGTAGCTATTAGGCTTCACATGATAACGTTTTGATTCATTAATTTCATTATAAGTGGAGTAAAATTCAGGAAGGGAATAATTTCAATCGTGTCAATCAGAAAGTGCAAGAAACTCACCAGTGGAACACATTTTCAATAATTTCGATCTTCCATCATCCGCGTAGAGCTCGCAATTATTAACTTTAACAACTGCTGTTTTCCTAATTGTCCAGAAGAGTAGCGTTAAGTTGGTCGTTCGTATATGATGGAAACGTTCAATAGTCTCATTACAATTTCAATCATCCTTGTTTTACTTTGGAAACTTTGGATTACAATTTGTTTATTTTGAGAGGATAGCATTCACTAGGTAGATGAATCTCATTGGTTTATTATATCTGCTGCGTGAATTTCATTGGCTGTGAAACTGTCTGATAACAAACTTTTTCTGATTAGTCCTTCAACAGCCAATCAACTTAATAGATAAATGATGTTAAGAACCAATCAGATTCTAACACTTTGATATTGGCACGATTGAGTGATAAAGCTTCGCGTTAAGAGTGTTCTGGTTTCAGAAAAGATTCTTTAAGGTGTGATAGTCTTTTGATATGATAAATCAGTTATAAGCTTTGGTAATAGTATTGTAAGATGCTCACTTTGTGAGCGCGTGTGTTTCACAATACGTTCCTTTTTTTTTCTTCTTTTTGACAACTATGTAGTGCACGAATGTTGTAGACATTTTGTCATTTAAAAAACCACTTTATTTTTATACAAATTGCCGCTTTATTTATAAACTGTCTTTATTTTTATCATCTGTTCCTCCCTTCACCCTAAAGAATCCTCTAACATCCGAATCTCACTTTTGGTTTTGCACTTTGATACTGCTACAAAGCCACAGAGAACTCAGTGGTGCCCTTAGCTCACCTTTCTAGGTTCACTCGACTTAAGCTTGTTGCATATTGCTGAGATCAATGATGTCTGAACATCTTGGGAAATATTGAGCTCGGTCGTGAAATAAGAAAGTTGTTTACCAGTCACAAGGGTAGAACATGGCCTCAGTTACTGTCGAGCTTTGGCTCAGGGGGAGAGCATTTGAACCCTAAGCAATAGCTTGTACTTCACTTCAGGCGGCGTCCAATTTAACTTGGTGTGCGACGTCTAAAATCAGAAATTTTTCAAGTTTCAGTAATTTCAAGCTGTAGTAACTAGAATTTGCATATGTTTATCATCAAGAACTGCGAAGTTTTTTTGTATTGTTTTTCTTTCTATTCGTCAAGTTGGCGTTTTTGTGTGAGGTTACGTAAGGTTTAAGTAATGCCGGTAACTAGTATAAGCATTGTTTTTGGTAGATTTTTCATTCACTAGTTGATCTCATCTAGGGCAGTCGTTTCGTTGGTTTTTGCAAGCGCCGTGTACTTTTGTTTGAGAGTTTTTGCTACCGGTCTTGGTTACGCCACAAATTGTAAGTTCATTTCTGTTTCATGTAGCTTTGTTGTTACCATTGTCGTTATTCTTGACGTTATCATGTTTGTACTTAGATATTTGTATTAATTATTTGTTTCAGTCGAGTCACGTTTACACGTTTACACGTTTACTTATCTTTCATCTTTACGTTTGTTTATCTGGGAGTTATTAAGACGTGCTTTCAAGTTTGGCGTAAACTTAGAAACACATGCCTCACTTTGAAGACGTCTTTGATGGACTCCTGGCATCAGTCACTCTCACTCACTTTTCCCAAGTCCGCTTAACCCTTTACCTCCCATGAGCGATCAAGAGAGAATTTCTCCTTATAATATTAGTACAATATCAAGAAGAGAAGTGATGAGAATAAAGTAAAATATCAATTCGGGGCTTATTAGTTGATCCAATACCAAACTCTCCAAATTGACATCTTAAGAATTGTGTGTCATACAGTAAAGAGAATAACAAATGAGATCTTAGGAGTTAAAGGGTTAAACATAAGTATACCATACAGACCGATCAAAAAGATGGGAAAACAAACCTGGAAAAGAATTATTTTACACATTAAAGGTGTAAACGAAGGTGTGAAGGTGGGGGCATATTGTCTTGCTTCAGGGGGCAAACTCGTAAAGGTGACAGGGAAAATGGGAAGGAACCTTTTATAAACCCTTTATTGTGCCATTCCTGTGGCAATTTAAAGAACATGTGATATTCGAGAACACAACTGTGTGCCTTAAAATGTCTGGGGAAGGTGAAATTTGGCAGAAAAACCTCGTTTTTCTTGCATTGTTCGGGAAAGTTCGACAAGTTTGGAATGCTGTTCCCACCATTTCACACTGAATCATCTCTTTTAATCGTTCGCAGAAATTTAGCGAAATATGTGATTATAACCCAAATAAACGAATGCCTTGTCACGTGATTGCGCATGAAGATAATAAATATATGTTATTTGCCGGCTGGGAGGTCCGTATGGTGAAAAACTGTTACCGAGGTCTTGAAAATGCTGCCCTCGGCCTACGGCCTCGGGCAGCATTTTCAAGACCGAGGTCACATTTTTCACCATACGGACCGACCCTTAGCCGGTAAATAACATATTTATTGTTTTTAAACTTGACGAAATCCTTTCCGAAAGAACCGGAATGATTTATGGCCGTAAATACGGCAAGATCTTCCATAAACTGAACAATTTTTGAGTGAGTAAATGGTAGTTGAAATAGAAGTGATGCAAATTTAAGAGAGATGCCTCAGCGAAACATTTTCATTTCCGTAACGATGAAGGTGATTTAAAAGGCTTCCAAACAAACTTTGAAACATTATTTTTACAGGTATCTGTCACAATCTGACACCTGTCAATTAGAGAGCGCGCAAGAAAAAAAAGCGTAGGAACATTTGAAAACCAACACAACTAGTTTGGCAAGGACTGTCACGACAATGTTTTCTTCAAAATCAGTCAATGATCTAACGGAAAGTATTATTCACTCTCATCGACCATTCATTCATGTACGAAGATTTACCTCTGTTCATTAAGTAAACGGCGAGGAAAGTAATTGTGTGTAAATTCAATTTTTTTATTTTGAAGTTGAGAGTTTGCTCGTTTGTTTGCTGTAATGGCGTGTTTAATTCTGGTCTTTCCTTCACAAAAACTAAATTCGAACGGCACACTCCAACGAGACACAAGGGAATTTAATGCGGCCTTTTCTCAAATAATTCCTTCAATATCTGTTGTGCAATTTACGGTACAAATGTCCAAATTGAACGGAATTGGAAAGACTCACCGGGAGCGTATATTTGTTGTAGAACTTAAATTAAAACTTTGCTCGCTCTTTCACTATGAACAAATTGCTCGAGAAAATTCAGATATTAAATGAATGAAAGTTCCATCGTTCAGTTTAACTGTAACCAAATACCTCACGTTTCAACTTTCTGGGTACTTTTTGTGAACGATTAAAATTAATTGCAGACGGTTTTTTGGCCACTTGTCAACTAACGTAATGACTCTATTGTTTATGCAAATTCATTCTGAAACCAATATTTTTTTTGTCAACCAAAGTGATTTGATAGAGAAAAGAGAGGATTCATAAGTTATTTATCGGCTTGAGGTAGTGACCGACGTGTTTGCTTAAAAATACTGCCCAGCCGGAAACCGAGGTATATTTATGAAAAAATGACCAAAGTTGGGATGTACTCGGCGACTCACGAAAGCGTTACCGTGGCCCGTGGGCAGAGATAGGAAAATACTGACCGGGTAAAGAACCAATCAGATTGCAAGATTCGTTACCGTGCCCTCTAAAAAAACAATAATAAGAGTGAACAAATCTGTGGTAATCGTTAAGTGCGCCCGTCTGATAGCTTTGAGTCAGAACGTTGTTCCACCACCTCTGAAGGTGAGTATTAACCAATATGCTAGTTGAGGCTCAAATGTAAACAATTAGAAAAATGCATCATCATCATGTACTAGAAACTCAGTTTTGGTGCTTTGAGTCCGGCATAAACCTAGCTTTAAATGTGTGATCTGTAAGGCCGTTCAGGATCGCTTAGCACTTCGTTATCGATACGTAGTAGTCTGGATTGGCTCGGTTCCCTTGATTCATCAAATTTACCAAAATTTAAGGACTACCGGTCTTTTATTTGCTAACACAGGCAAACATTTCTAGCCCCTAATCCTTTCTTAGGGGGAAGGGGGGAGTAGGGTCCATATTCGATTTTCTGGAGTGCAAAAGCCTTCTAGTGATTTGAAAACCTTGACCGGATGCCGATCATTTAGCAGCACCGTAAAATCTAGCTTCAAGGCATTTACTTTTTAAATTGAAGAGGCTTGTTAGCGCATATGTTTTACAATCTACATAATATATTTGAGATGGATCTATTTCAAATGCTAGTGGTGTCAGCTTTTTAACTACGTTTGTTAAAAGGCGAACAAGATTCCACGCATATTTTTGAGCTTGAAGAATGGGCTACTGTATGGAGATATAAAGAGAAACTTGGCATGGCTATCTCGTTTTCTTTAGTAAGCTACTCCCTCACGAACGTAAAAAAGGAAGGAGCTTGAAAACATATTTTCATTCCGACATTTCTTGATTTTCTCAAAGAATGATTTTCAGACGATTTCAAATGTTTTAATTTAGCGAGATCCTAAATGAGGTCATGCATGCATCCATTTGCTGCCTTAATAACTTGTGTGGCGTCGCATTGCAAATTCCTACGTTAAGCGACTCGAACTTGTTGTTAAAGAGCTTATTTTTGTGTGAAATATAGATGCTGAAGAAATGAAACATTTTGCCGAGAGATGTCCACCATTCAGAGCACATTAGAGCGCGCTACTTTGCAATGCAGTAAACTAGCCACATGCCGGCAGGATCACTACGGTTATCTTTTGTTGCTAGCTTGAAAATTTAATTTGTATTCGTAGTGAGAACTTGTGAAATAATTATTTCCAAAAAGGAATAACTAGGGGAAGAAATGTAATACATTCATGATTACAGTGAAGACAATACGAGATACAATATTTTGGCTTTCAAACTTCAATTTATTTCATTCAGGCGCACAAGGTTTTTTTTAAGGAAATCTTAAGTCAAGCGCAGCAACAAAATGGAGAATGAAATATCGATATCATAGAGCTTGAATATGCGTTTGCACTTTGTTGAGCCTCTAAAGGGGCAATCGAGGTGTTGCACTTTTAAGTTAGAAGTGAAATCGAGGGCTTGTCTTTCTAAACAAGTCTTGCATAGCGCTAGACAGAGAAAGTCACATTTTCTTTCTCAATTGCAACTGCTCGTATTTACCAATAAAACTTCTTGTCGAGGATAAGATAACTCTCTTGGATTGGTGCCTTTAGAACACTTTATTGTGGCCGACTGCTGAAGAAGACAGAACTGAACAAAAAGTTCTGGAAGAAGTTTTCAAATCAATGTCACCCATAATTGGGGAATTGTCATCGGCATCGCCAATGAAACATCCCATCAGTGGAATGCAATGAATGCATACTTCTACTCCGGTTCCCCCGGCCCAAATGTCCTACCCGAGTTCGTGAAGAACCAGGAAGCAATTCTGTATACGGCCACGAAACCAACTGGTCTTTATCCCAGATGACAACATGACCGTAGCAGTCATGTTCAGTGTACCATTCGACCGCAATTTGTATGAAAACTGGTGGGATGCCAAGGTTTATCGCAATAAGACAGAAGCTGACTATAATTTGTGGTCTTTTATGTATTACAATCACAATCCCTTCCGAGGTGATGACGCATGAAAACTGGTGGGATGCCAAGGTTTATCGCAATAAGATAGAAGCTGACTATAATTTGTGGTCTTTCATGTATTACAATCACAATCCCTTCCGAGGTGATGACGGCTGGCATGAGAAACAAATAAGTGAAGGTTACCGCGTGAAGGGCATCATGACAAGCACAGGCCAATGTAAGCTGCAGTTAAAGATCTGGAAGCCGGAATCTCTACAAACTTAAATGAAATAACTGCGTGAAAGTCTCTCAGTTCTTTGTTCTATTTTTCACGTAACAGTTTTTGTTTTGTTGCAAAGTTAGCACAGCAGTATTTTCGGATAGAATAAAAATTTTGTAAGTTACAAAGCTGTACACTAAAGACGTTTGAATTCAAAGTCGGAATTTCTTTGGTTTCAAACTATCGCGATGAGTTTCCTAATTGTGACTGTCTTGTCTGACCTCCATTAGTAAACGTGCTTAATTTGTCGACTGTTTTTGCCTTGGACCCACACTAAAATTTTTGCCTTGGCCCACGCAGTCAAAGATTAATTTGATTGATCGAATGCATTAACTAAGTTGTTGTTCATTTTTGAGGTTCTGTTGGAGGTTTCTGGGTTCTGCCAACGATTGTTCTATCTTCCCAGGTCAGATGTTTAATACTATTTTTAGTCATGCCTACGCATGCCTTAAAATAGTAAATAAAAAAACGTGTTCTTTACAGAGACTTGTAGTGGGAGAATCAAAGAGAGAGTGATCGATCAGAGTTTGAGTCAGTCGACCAAGTTACCCAGAGTGAAGTAACTTTTATGAAATTAAGATTTTATATGAGAATCAACAGAGAAGGGACAGGTCGAAATTAGTTCGCGAGCTGGGCCCGACAACTCGGTGGTAAAAGTACAAAAAGAAAGAATGCATAGGTTGGTCATTGCTTAAGAATATTTCCTGGCTCCTAAAGAGCCGTTATTGTTCAATTATTTCATTAGAACAAGCCCCCAAGATTTTCTGTGAACATAACCGTAAAATAGTGTCAAAATAATAAGATAATGACTTGAGTAATTAATCGCCCCCCCTAATCGGCACCAGTCGTGCGTCAGTAAACACGTCTAGGAATTAGCATACTGATCGGACTTTGTCATAATTTTGCTGTGAAAATCCATTTTGATCAAAATATATCATATTTTTTGACAGAATGAATCATGGTACCGTAAGCAAACAAGTTGAAGATTTTGGGGCGAACTGATTTAGGTGGTGGCGAACTTCTCTCACTTCAGGGGGAAATGTCGCAAAGGTTGTAGGGGAAAATGGAAAAAAATTATCTAAACCCTTTATCGCAGCATTCCTGCGAAAAAGTTGAGGTCTTGTGGCATTCGAAAACAGAACTGTGTGCCCGGCCCAAAATGTCTGGAGAAGGTTAAATTTTGCAAAACACCTCGTTTTTCTTGCATTGTTCAGGAAAGTTTAAGAGGTTTGAGATGCTGTTCCTTCCTATTCACAACAAATCATCTTTTTAAATCGTCGCACAAGTTTAGCGGAAAATGTCCTTATAACCCAAATAATCTAATGCCTTATCACGTGATTGCGTATGAACTTTATCATATCGGTAAACAAATCCGTGGTATTCGTCAAGTGCGCCCGTCTGACGGCTTTGAGTCAGAACGTTGTTCCATTACCTTTCAAGGTGAGTATTTACCTATATTTTAGTTGAGGCTCAAACGTAAACAATTGGAAAAATGCATCATCATCATGTACTAGGAACGAAGTTTTCATGCCTTAAGCCCGGCGTAAACCAATTATTACATATGTGATCTGTAAGGCCGTTCAGGATCGCTTGGCACTTCGTTATCGATATGTAGAAGTCTGGATTGGCTAAGTTCCTTTGATTCGTCAAGTTTACCAAAATTGAAGGACTAGTGTTCTTTTAGTAGTTGACTCCAGCAAACATTTGTAGCCCCTACTCCTTTCTTGGGGGAAGGGTTCATATCCGATTTTCTGGAGTGCAAAAGCCTTTCAGTGTTTTAAAAGCCTTGACCGGGTGCCGGTCATTTAGCAACAGCGTAAAATCAAGCTTCCAGGCATTTACTTTTTCAACTGAGGAGGCTTGCTAGTGCTTATGTTTTACAATCTACGGAATGTATTTGAGATGGATCTATTTCATATGCTAGTGGTGTCAGCTTTTTAACTCCGTTTGTTAAAAACCGAACAAATTTCCAAGAACATTTTTGAGCTAGAAGAATGGGTTACTGTCTGAAAGATTCAGAGCAAATAATGGATCTCTCATTCCTTCGAGTATGCTACTTCCCCATGCATGGAAAAAAGGGAAGGAACTCGAAAATTGATTCTAAATTTCAATATTTCTTGATTTTCTCAAGAATGGTTCTCAGATAACTCCAAAATGTTTTAACGTACCAAAAACCTAATTATATTCCAAGCATTCCTTTAGGTACTATAAGATTTATTAGCTTGATAACTTGTGCGGCGTCGCATTGCAAATTCTTAAAGAAAAGTTAAGTGACTTGTGCTTGTTGTGAAAGAGCTCATTTTGTATTAAAATATAGATTCTGCTAAATTGAAACATTATACAGATGTCCATCATTGTGAACATATTAGAGCACTCTACTTACAATGCAGTTATGCCGGCAGGATCAAAGTAAATCTTTTCCAATTTGATTACATAATGAGAGCTTTTAAAATTATCATCTTTAGAAAGGAATTGGTGATGAAGAAATGAGGTTAACTCGTTTTTACGATGAAGGCATTTCGTGATATTATATCGTGGCTTTCACATTTTAATTTCGGTTTATTTCATTCAGTCGCGCAAGGTTCTTCACAAGCGCATCTTGAATCAAGTTAAGCAACAAAGTTTAGAATGAAATATCGAAATCATGTCACTTCAATATGCATTTACACTTTGATGAGTCTCTAAAGAGGCCATCGATGTGTAACGATTCTGCATAGGAAGAAGAAGAAGAAGAAGAAAACTTTATTGATTTATACCGCTCAGGGTAGCCCCTTCAGATGCAAAAAGCTGTCTGTCATCAATGGGAGCCCTGAGCACAACAATGTACTAAAACTATGGTATACATATGCATTACACTGATACTGATAGTAATATACATAAAACACTATATACAAAGAAAAAATTTAGAAGTAAATAAATACGAAATACCATCAAGATAGTTCGTTAAAAAGAGTGCACCCATAGTAATAGAAAATCGACCCTTCTAAGGTATCTTAATGAAATGGAACAATTAATCCAACTGCACAGTGTGCTGAAACCTCACTTGCAACCTAACTTTAAAAATTTTCTTTCTTTCTTTCTTTTTTTTTGCCGTGGGCAGCTCAAGAACTGTTTTTTTTATGGGCAATTTTCGGCTCAGATTAGCATATATCAAAGACACTTTAAATGAGTCCTGACATGTCTGTACTGCCGCAACGACTAACTTACGTCCTAAGTTCAGTTCTGATTAACCGTCCTCTAAACATATAAAACCGTACCAATTTCGGGGAAGAGAGTGTTTTTGACTTAAAATCTTGCGGTAGACCAAGAATTTGTACGTGATCGTAATATTTACCTTCCGGTTAAGTATGAGTAACCTAGCAGCCGGAATAATTGCCTTAATTATCCTCTCACTTTAAGAGTATAGCTAAGTATTTAAAACATTGCTAGTTTGCAATACTACCTGTAGGCTTGGATCAGGGTAGATGTTGTTAAATTCTTTCTGTATTTTTATATGTCCACGTTGAATAAAAAAAACCTATCAAAGAAATGGAAAAAAAACTGAAAGATAATTGAATGAGCTTGTTCTTTGATTTCAACAAACAGTTTCGTTTTGATCAGTTCTGATTCTGTTTCATGGTTCCAACTCTGAAACCTAAAAGGGTTTTAGGGATGAATAAAACATTGAGCAAGGGATGGACCGTGATAAGCTCATTGCTTTTTCTTTCCAGTTAACAGAATGTTATCATTATCATTATTATTATGACATAATTGTCCTCTAAAAGGAAATGTGGAAATAGAAATCTCTTCAGCTTTGATTAACCAATTGTAAGAATAAAGATTAAAATCAAATAAGATTTAAGCTCTAAACCTTTCCCCCTTTTTAACTTAGGCAGAGCGCACAAGAATATTCCACATATAAACATTCTGGTTTGTTTTTGTAGAATAACGTTTTCCAACATTTGATATAAAGGTTAGGTTTTCTTTTGGTTTTTTCAACGTAGCGAGCCAACATAAGCAGAGAAAGCAAATGGCTGAGGTGGTTGTAGCAGCTGGATTGACCGAGGAAACTCTTAAAACCCTGCTTGACTCGATATCGTCAGTCAGCCGAAAGATTGCCATTGGCATTGCCAATGAAACCCCTTACAAATGGGAGGCTCTGAATACATACTTCGTCTCTGGTACATCTGAGTCAGTTTTACCTGAATTCGTGACGAAAGGAAACGTGGCTCTGTATACTGCCAAGAAGAGAAGTGGCCCTGTAGCTACTGGAAGTGTGGGCGTGTTTGCCTACTACATGAAAGGTGCTCATAAGACCATAGCAGTCATGTTCAGCGTACCATTCGACTACAACATTTTCAGCAACTGGTGGAATGTTAAGATTTATCCTGGGAAGGAAAGAGCCACCCATGACATGTACAAAAGCATGTACTACAATGACCCTTTTAAAGGGGATAATAGCTGGCATATTGAAAACGTAAATGGGTTCCAGGTGAAAGGAACGATGACAAACTGTGGAGAGTGTTTATTGCAGTTACGTATCAGTAAGTGAACATTGCACACCTTTTCTTTGGTACCCTAACATGGTGTAGTAACTGCATGAAAGTATGATAGCTTTTTCGTCGTCTGCATAACAGTGTTTTGTTAAATGTTTACGTAGCTATTAGATTATTTTGATATGAAATATATATTTTCATTGTTAGAGGAGTGCGTTTCGGGATATCATTTTAAATTAGTGAACATGATTAACTTTGAACTGTACAATACAAACTCTTGAATGTGAAAGCGATCCTTTAGATTCCTAGTTTTCTTAATAAGTAGTGCTGAATTGTTTGTTTGATCATTAACAGAAAAGTTTTTTAGTTGCAAGTTGAAGATTATGAGAAAGTTGTATCCATTTCTGATTGGTCAGCATTTACTGGGTGGTGGAATCTTATTGGTTAATATTATAACAGTTTATGATTGAATTTGATTAGCAGTTGAACTGTCCGTTCATCTCTGATATTTTGGTATTGTAACAACAAATCAACTTAACACGTAAATTCTGTCGATAACCAATCAGATTTGAGCACTTTATTATTGAAATATAAGGAATAACTTTTATTTCTTTCCTTAATACAGTCAACCAAATCTGTGAAGGTTCATAATTGTAACTACCGTTAAAGAGACTTGCAAAACGTATATGAGTCTCAAGTTGCTGAAACATTGATGTCTTATGAGTAGGAGAAGAATCTTGGCCTAACTCAAACAAATCCCCAACTTCATTTATTTCGTTACGATTTACTGGCTGAAAATAAGACATTTCTAAACATTCTGCTAAAAACCAATCGGATAGTTGTACTTCGTTATTGACACAATTATTAAGATTCGCTTGAGGAATGTTATGGTTTGAGTAAACATTTATAAGATGTAGATGTTTGCGTGATAGTCTGTTATATGACTCATTTATAAGCTTTGGGGTAGGATTATTAATTTATAAGCTTTTTGTAGGATGCGCGTGTGCCGTGTGGTACTTTTTATATTGTTTATAACCATCAAGAAAATGTAAACAGGTTATATCCTCTTGCAACCATGTAATGCAAATAATTTGAGCATTTTTCATTAAAAATCATTACATTATTTTAAGTTGTTCCTTTTATTACAGAATGTATACATTTTTTATAACTTCTTTTTTTGTTGAAACATTTTTATGATGCTTGCATATTCCTAACAACCCCATGAAAACTCAGTAGCAATTAACTTTCATGTGCCATGAAAATTCAAGGAAAATTTTCATGGTCAATGAATTTTTCACATATTCACAGGATATTCATGGGTCAGAAAAGTAAAATGTGGAGCAAACTGTAATAAAAATTGGGTAAAGTGAACTAAGTATGCAAACTGTACCTCTGGCCGGTAGAAGTTTCAAAGCCCCTTCAGATCCTACCAGCTAGAAGTAAAAGACCAAATAAAAATAAATAAATGTATATATATTCTTGAAAAAGTGATTCAAAGGAGTGTGAGACTAATTTGGAGGGCAGAAAAGTAAAGTGTAGAGCAAACCGTATTAACAATTGAGCAAAGTTGACTAAATATGCAAGCTGTACCTCTAGCTGGTAGTATTTTCTAGGCCTCCTGAGATCCTACCGGCTAGAAGTACAAGACAATAGAAATTCGACTTGGGGATCTTTCTAACTAGTAGCACTATGACAAGGGCATTATAGTGACGATACTATTCGTAAGTTTTGTTTATCTTGGCAAGTGCAGGTCTTAATAGCTACAGTGTTCAGCTAAAACTCTGCTAAACAAGAAATTTAAGATCAACGAGGAAGAAGGAAAAAGCCATACAAAATTTAGCAAAATTTCCTTGAGTTAAACTCAACAATTTATTCTTCACATGTATAGCATGTTATAATGTTCATGTCTGGTTCAATTATATTACTTGACTGTTGGTAAATTGCAAATGGTGTTATTGGAATAGTCCGCCATATTGAAGTAGCCGACAATTTCTTTACCTCTAGCCTGTAAGATTTAGGCACAACATCTGCCACCTAGTGGCCTCACTTAAGTTGACACTGACATGAGGCTACTGACAAACAATGCCTATTTTGAAGCCCTTTCAGATGAGGAAACGGCAAAGGTTGAAAGGGTCCTTTTCCTTCTGGACAAATTCTGTATAGGAGACTCCTTCTACCACAAACCTACCATGGTCATGGATGGCTTGCCAAAGTCATAACTGGTCAAACAAAGGAGGGACCAGTTGTACGGCATTTGCCTCGTCACCCACCCCTTGCGAAATGGCTTTTGGAATTCCTAGGAATTCCTAGGAAAATCCTAGGAATTCCTAGGAATTTATTCCTAGGAATAAAGGTGTGAATTTTCACGGTAAATTCAGACTGGGAATTCCTAGGAATTCCCAGGAATTCCCAACCATAACAACTCTGGTTCTAAAAACCTAGAAATTCCTAGAAATTCCCAGAAATTCCAAGTTTATAGCCAACAGGACTTGGAATTCCTAGGAATTCCAACTCAGAGAACCAATGACTTTCCCTGAAAAGCTGTAAATCTAAAAAATTCCTAGGAATTTCTGGGAATTTCTGGGAATTTTTGGGAATTTTTAAGAATTACTGGGAATTTTAAGCAAAAATTTGAGGCTAATGATATAAAATAAATACTTTAAATTAAAAAACCCAGCTAAAATTCAAGTATTCAATGAAATTTATTTGAAGCTTAATTAAGGCTTACATGTAAAATATCTTTGATTAATTATTAACATCAATGTGTGGTAATATTAGGATGGAATTTGATTTATTTTTCTTTTCTTGAAAACTTCATACGGATTAATCCTCAATTACAGCTATTGATATAAAATAGTTCTAATCAATCATTAAATTTGGTTTGACACAAATTGTGAATAAAATCTG
The DNA here is from genome assembly GCF_964200805.1 of Pocillopora damicornis. Lineage (NCBI taxonomy): Eukaryota > Metazoa > Cnidaria > Anthozoa > Scleractinia > Pocilloporidae > Pocillopora > Pocillopora damicornis. Next base: position 661,156 of record NC_142674.1, read on the forward strand.
TTGATTCTTTTCCATAAAATACAATATCTTAAGTTATATTTATATAGTTATATTCTTGGGAGTGAAGGGGCTAATTACAGACAAATAAAATTGATTTTTTGATTAAAATCTTGTTGTAACTGTAACAATAAATTACAATGAAGTTATCCTAAACTGCAAACTTAGCTGCTGTTTGTACTGTTTGTATTTTTTTTCCTGGACTCACAAAGAGTTGGCCTTGAATGAGGTTGTCAACAAGAACCTTGACCATTTTGTATCTGGATTCCTTGACATCTGAATTTGAAAAAAAATAATATATTAAAATATGTATGTTTAAAGCTCAGACCAGGCTTTTAAGATGGCTACGAGGAAAAGGGCATTCATTGGATTCTCAAATTGAGAAATCTCTGTTATATTGAGTGACTTTTATATTGGAGTTAGTACATCTCTCTCATGGATTTTACTAAAAAAAGGGCTGAATACATTACTTTGTTTTTACCAAGGAGGGCTTCTTTATGTACTAAGGTTTGTTATGAATCTTGAATGTTCCCAAACGTGACTAGAGGAATCTTGAAACCTTACTGATAGGTTTATTTCATTGTAAAGCATATGCTTAAGAAACTGCGGCATGCAAGTGACCGATTCGATTCTCAGAATTATTCTAGTTTCAGTTGCGCCGAGCGTTATGTAAGCTTAATTCAACCCGCTACATCTATTCTTTTATAAGATTTTGATCACAACGCATATCGCAAATTTTACTCACCACAAACTTTCAAAATCGTAGCTTTACCGATGGCCACTCGACCCTTGTTTGTACCGGTCCATATGTCAACTGTTGTCCCTTCTTTTAACTCCACGGCGCCAACGACTTTCTTCTCTTTTACAACACTCACGCTATTCTCGTTTTCCCATTGAACCACAACAAAAGCCATCTTTAGAAATGTTATATTAAGCAAAACAGTTGAGAAAAGCGATCAACCGATGAAAAGTACATTCAAAGATGAGCGCCAAATGGAGTCTTCTTTGTTTCCGATCACGGGCATGATCACGTGGATCTTTTAGGACTTGTCATTGGCTAGCAAAGTGAATCCGCTGGCTTGCCGATTGCAGTGTTAGGAAAAGTGTCCAACTTTATACTGACTTCTCCGACCGGTTCTCTGCTTCAAGAAGATGGATAGCTTGGTGATATAAATTAAGAGATGTGAGCTCACTCTGTGTAGAAATAATCGATAAGAATCGATCGTATTACAAATGCACGATTTGTGGCCGAAAGTTGTCGAGGAAACAAAGACTCGAAACTCACTTGAGTTGTGTTAATGGCAAAGGTGAGAAATAACAAGCCAATCACAGTTTTGAATGCGACTACAAATCGTCTTTTACCCTCACATTTATAAAAGAAGGATACCACATTCGGAAGTGTAAGAGATACATAGATGATCCCAGTGTACCAGTACCTAAATCTACAAAGCTTGACCGTAGCAAGCGTTCAGCAACACGTTCCAACACCGCCATCTCGATTCCTCAGTCAGTCGTTTCCACTGAACTTAAAACAGTATTGACAACAGAGTAGAGTGCGTCTTACAAAGGAGAAACATTTGTACAAGAGACAGGAGTAGCTATATGCGATTACAGAGGTGCGTTGGAACTCTGGTCCACAAATAGTTATGCACTGCCCGAAGTATAAAACAATTTTGTTGATAGCTGACAGACAGAGAAGAACAACAAGTAAACTTAAGAGCTGTTATTACTGAAGTGTGACTAGCACTTTTCATTTTTATATAAAGAAGGACTTGTAATTTGCACCAAAAATAAAAAGATGTAATATTTTTTTGGGAGATCCAGTGATTGGGACATTTAAGAAATTAAGTTATGAAAGGAAACTTGGTTGGTACTTCTCACTACTAACGAGTCTTGTTGGCAAATATTTTCAGATCAGAGTTTCAAATAAAGTAAATTGAAGACGTCATATAAAAGGTGTTTTTCCTCAAAGGGTACATTGACTACCTCTGTCTTGTCTGCATGCCAAATGTTTGCAAAGTGTGTGGATCATCCACAAGTATTGGAACTCTTACAAAAATGTTTTGTAAGAATAAAAACAGCAAAACAAATTACAGCAATTAGTAATGAAAATAGAGCAAAAAACTGAAAAAAAGCAGCAACAACAATCATGAAAAAAGAAAGATTAATGAGGTGTTGAATTTGTTTGTCTAAGGCATGAAATTTCTACTAAAAGTATTGTCAACAAAAAGTCTCTGACAGCGTTTGAGGCAACTGAGCTTGACTGTTCCAAGGTTTTCTAACAAAGGCAACCAGTAATGTAGGTTAGGGAAGTAAGATAACAATGTAATTATTGTTAATTATTGGGGAAGTTGGCAATTTCCATTTAACATAACTGACAGCTGGTTCATGAGAAAATCCATATTAATGTAAAGATTTACTAAAACTTAGTTTGAGTAATAAATTTCATGATCTTTAAGTTATAAACATGTACATGTATGTATATCTCTTGGTAAGTTTTGTATAGCATACCTTTTATTTAGCCAATGTTTTAAGCCTCTGAAATTAATCTTTTTCTTAAAACCTTCACATTCAAGGTATTGAGAATTTCTTAGAATTTATGTGGACCTCAGGGTATTAAAATTGCCTCAAATTCAATTCCCAGAAATTCCCAAGAGTTCCACACTTTATTTATTTATTATAGGTAGTTTGTAAAGCTGAGAATTCCTAGGAATTCCTAGGGATTCCAAGTCCTCACAAAACTGGAGTCTTCCTTTCCCAGAAATTCCCAGTAATTCCAAGCTTTTTAAATCAGAGTTAATTTGCATAGTTGGCAATTTTTGAGAATTCCTAGGAATTCCTAGGAATTCCCAGAAATTCCCAGAAAACTGGGAATTCAGTTTGCAAGGGTCATTTGCATAATTGGGAATTTTTGAGAATTCCTAGGAATTCCCAGAAAACTGGGAATTCAGTTCGCAAGGGACACTCCTAGCTCCATTGAAGAAGCACAAATGGTGTTCACTGGTCTCCTCCAAGAAAGGATTAAAGACCATTAGTCAAGCCACCCATATGACCATAGCAAACCAGTTAAAGTCAAGATATCTGGGGATGGAGCAAGAATGACCAGAAACTCCATTTTCATTTTACTGGGTTTTGCATTTTTGCACTTTTGCGAGCCAGAGATGATGGGAATCACACAATCCCCGTTGTGAAGGGGAAGGAAGACTACCAAACATTGCAAATATCCTTCGCAAATGTCTTCCAGGACATTAATTTTGTAACAAATGAAAAGAAAATTGCAAGCCATGAGATGACAGTAGATCTTGAATTTTTATTGGGGGTGATTACAAGTTTATTTTACTTAGGATGGGTTTAAAGGGAGCAACATCACATTATGCATGTGCATGGTGCAAGCTACATGAAGATGACCATTGGAATATGGAATTTGAATTAAACTATTACCAGTCTGCCGAGTTGAAAAGAATCTTGAAGGAAATGATTGAACTTTTACAAAAAAAGAATGCAAAAGAGAAATACTGCTGTGAACATAAACTTTTAATGAATATTAGACTTGATAATGTAATACTGTTTTGATCAAAAATCTAATTAAGGATGCTTTGCAATGGAATCAAAAAGACAATTTATATAATAAAAGAGGGGAGCAAAAAAATAAACATCTAAATGACCTACAAAAAACAACAAGATCTTGTGGTATTTCTTTTGAAATCTAGGAAAAGGAAAAATGCTGATGGGAAGGGCTCAAGTTAGTTTGACTTCACCAGTCTTCTAGGTCTGACCAAAAAGCAGTTGCCAAAAGATCTGCCATGCAAGTTTCCTGACATTATCCACCCAGAAACTGCATCAACTGTCTGAAAACCGGCTTTGGAAAATTTTCATGAAATTTATTCCATTGTTACAAACAAACCCCACCAGAGGATGATATGGATAGCTACTTCAAAAAAGCAAAGAGTTGGGTATAAACTTGTTTACTTCGCTGTGTGACAAGAGGCTTGGTTACAAGAAGGCAAATGCAACTCCTCATATGTATTCCATGGTAGATCATAACTCAAAGTTCTTTGACACCAAGAAATCAGTTAAACTTTTCACAGTGCAGGGTATTGAAAAAAAATAACAACATGGCTAGGACCATTGTCCTACACAATCCAACAAATGGGATGCTGTAACTGATGTGTTAATACAGCAGGAGTCAACTGAAGGAAGTGGAAGTTGTGAGATAAGGAAAGGTCTAAAAGGCCATATTCCAAAAAAATTCCATGTATTGGGAGCAAGAAGTGGGGGAAACTAGGAGAAACAAAAGGCCCAAACCAAATTAAGTAATATTATAGGTGCTGTGGGCTTTCATCAAATGAACAACATGGCTAACATTTACAGACAAAAGTAATGAGGTGCATTTCTTTTTCTGTTCAAAATAATTTGTGGCACATGTGATGGTGAAGGATAATCGATGATGTTCATGTTGGTGGCAGCCTACTGCAACATTTATTAATTTTGCTTTGAAAAAATTATTGCTGAGTCATAAAAATACAGATATTTTAATGTAAAATCAATTTTATTCTATTCTTTCATGTAATTTTTAAAACCCAAGACAGGCTACATGCTACTTTGGAGAAAGAACTACTCTGTCTTTCAGGCCTGTAGTGTGGCTGTGGTACAACACAACGTCAAGGTATGAGTTTTTGGACACCAACCCAAGAACAATCTTACTTTGACAGGAAAGTCAATTTTAACACCATCCCCAATACAATCCTCATTCAGAAAGTGGCACTTTTTAAAATCATCCCTCTCCAGATGGATGGCCCCACTATTATTTCTTGTGCATCCTCTATTTTTAAAATCAAAATTAAAGTTAGCATGCTTAAAAGTAATGACAGTGGGCAGGGAACTTTTCGGTTTAAGGTGGTCTAAAATGCCCCAAAGGATAACTTTGCTGGCAGCTCGAATTTTATCTGTGGTCATTTTAGGGTTGTTAACCCTTTCACTCCCACAAGTGACCAAGACAGAATTTCTCCTTACAATATCATTACAATATCAAGCAGGCAGGTGATGAGAATAGAGAAGAATATCAATCATGGGATTATTAGTTGATCCAATACCAATTTCTCTGAACTAACATCATAAGAATTGTATGGCAGATAGTAAGGAGAATTACTAATTAGATCTTGGGAGTGAAAGGGTTAAATGACCTAGAAATGAACAAAAAATATTTTGTTTACTAAAAAATCTACACATAAATAGCCATAAGACCAATTATTGCATGCCGAGACATAAAAGTAACTTTTCGAGCAGCAAAACATGCCAGTTCAAATTTTCTGCGCGCTCCCTTGAGTTTTCTAGGCTCGAATAGCCCTTCAATGTAATAAAATATTCGTTCTAAGTAATAATAAGGGGAAAAAATTACATTAATTGAGATAGCAAGCGATATCAAGACATATGCTTACCTTTCCTTGTTTTACTCTCCTCGACACCACATGTTCTATTTCATAAAATCTACTCGATTTTATTTTCGACCGGCTTTCTGAATAAAAATTTACCATGCTTAAAGTGTCCAACACCTGTAAATAGGAAGAAACATTTGACATGTTTCGAATCTTCCACGCTGGCGTAGTGGGATCTTTGATGCTGTCTGCCGTTCGAGAGGAAGAAGCCGAAAACACCAAACAAGGGATAAGTAAGATCATTTGTTTATGCCCAACATTTGTTTCCTGGCCTTCATTTGGCTGAATTCTTATCTCGTCTTTAAGTTCCTTTTTTTCGCGTATATTTTAAATAGCATTGATGTAATTTTGTAATTACAATGTGTCGACCCTTCTAAGATAATCTGAATGGAATGGAACAGTCAATCCAGTGCGTACTGAAGCAATGGGGCAATCACAAGGCACGGTGAAACAAAACACCAATGAAATCTCTGATTACTTTCCAATAGAAAATGCGATTTGAGTGACTATTAGTTAATAGTTACATGAAAACAGTGAAAAGCTTCTATTCCAATTTCAAGTGAGCCAGTGAACTGCTCTCAAAGTACTTACTGATAGCCCCATTTCTCCCTTAGCTCTTGTGTCAGCCTAACAACAACAACAACAAATGAGTTATCAGCAATTGATTCCTTAAGTGAAAAGAAGAGGTAGGATGTAGTAGATATAGAGGCTAAAGTTTTTCCTATATTTATAGCAATAATACATGCCATATTTCCTTGAATAAACACCCAGGGCGCTTATTCAAAATTTTATGTAAGAAGAGGAGGGTGCTTATTAGAAGGAAGGCAATTATTTGAGGGGGCACTTATCATTCTCCTGTACTGATTCCCTTGAAGTTGAAGCATGAAAAGTTATAACTAAAGAGGCAGTAGAAAACAGGTCTTCCTTGTATCTCTGCTACTTAGAAAGTGAGGGAGGAGGGGGAGGGGGTAAGGGAGACACTTATCATTCTCCTGTACTGATTCCCTTGTAGTTGAAGCGTGAAAAGTTATAACTAAAGAGGCAATAAAAACAGGTCTTCCTTGTATCTCTGCTACTTGGAAAGTGAGGGAGGAGAGGGGGGGGGGTGCTTATGAGATGGGGGCACTTATTTGATACTATGGCTTAGGGGTTTGGTATTATGCAGGGGAGGAGGCTTATTAGAGAAAATATGGTACTTCAATAACAACAATTGTTGTTTCTATGTGCCAAGTTTTGGACTAAATAGTCAAATATAGTAATCTTTTAAATTCAGTGTTTAATGTTTGACATGAATTCAGGCTATGGGGGGAAAATACCCCACATACTCTCTTCTCTCTTCTCCAGGACCTTGTGATGAAGGCAAAGTACATTGATTTGTGTCTAAGTTGGACCATTTGAGTGGCATCATTTATGCAGCTAATGCAGTATCTGTTCTCCTTTTGTTGCAATAATTGGACCATCATAGGGGTCACCCTAGAATTAATTTCAAAAAACAATATTAAATTAATAATTTCTAATGCTTGATTACTGATCTAAAAATTATAAACTGGTGAATCAACTTTGCGAAGTTTGAGATATTGTTAACACAACTGATCTAAGTAATTGCCAAACAGAAAGCAAAGTGAACAAAATATCAGAACTTTTCCAGTCATCAAAACATGATAATACTAGCAACTTACTTATTGAACAATAAGTGGGTTTTGTTTGATAACTATCGCCAGAAAAAAATATCAGGAGTGTGTCAACCTGTTACAGAATTACTACTGAAAAATTAGCACCACCACAATGGGGATTTGCAGATTAGCATATATCAATGCAAGAGATATAAAGATGTTGCTAAATTCTTATGGTGCCCATATTGAATAAAAATGAGATGTTAAAGAAATATAAAAAAAATTAAACATAATTGAATGAGCCTGTTGTCTGATTTCAACATACAGTTTCGTTTTGCTCAGTTCTGATTCGGTTTTATGGTTCCAACTCCGAAACCTAAAAGGGTTTTAGAGAAGAATAAAACATTGAGCAAGGGATGGACCGTGATAAGCTCATTGCTTTTTCTTTCCAGTTGACATAGTTTTATTATTATTATTATTATCATAACATAACTTTCCTTCAAAAGGAAATGTGGCAAGAAATTCTTCTTCTTCTTCTCTTTTAATCAATTGTAACTATAAAGATTAAAATCAAATGAGATTTAAGCTCTAAACTTTTCCCCCTTTTCAACATAGGCAGAGCGTTCAAGAATATTTCACAAGTCATATAAACATTCTGGTTTTTTTTATAGCATAATGTTTCCTAACATTGGATATAAAGGTAACATTTCCTTTTGTTTTTTTCAGAGCAGGGAGCCAACATAAGCAGAGCAAGCGAATGGACCCTGGTGTGGTGATTGCGGCAGCTGCATTGACCCAGGAAACCTGCTTGACTCGATGGCATCTGTCAACCGAAAGATTGCTATCGGCATTGAAAATGGAACCCCTTACAAATGGCAGGCTCTGAATACATACTTTTACCATGGTACATCTGATATAATTTTACCTGAATTTGTAAAGGATGGAAAGGCGGGTCTGTATACTGCCCGCAAGGCTTTAGGCCCTGTAGCTAGAGGAGTTGTGGGTGTGTTTACTTACTACATGGAAGGTGCTGACAAGACCGTAGCAGTCATGTTCAGTGTACCATTTCATCACAACTTGTACAGCAACTGGTGGGATGTTAGGATTTATAGAGGGGAGCAAAGAGCCTCTTATGAGATGTATGAAAGCATGTACTACCACGGTAAACCTTATAAAGGGGATGATGGCTGGCATACCAAACCTGCAAATGGGTTCCAGATAAAAGGACCCTTGCGAACTGAATTCCCAGTTTTCTGGGAATTCCTAGGAATTCCTAGGAATTCCTAGGAATTCTCAAAAATTCCCAATTATGCAAATGACCCTTGCAAACTGAATTCCCAGTTTTCTGGGAATTTCTGGGAATTCCTAGGAATTCCTAGGAATTCTCAAAAATTGCCAACTATGCAAATTAACTCTGATTTAAAAAGCTTGGAATTACTGGGAATTTCTGGGAAAGGAAGACTCCAGTTTTGTGAGGACTTGGAATCCCTAGGAATTCCTAGGAATTCTCAGCTTTACAAACTACCTATAATAAATAAATAAAGTGTGGAACTCTTGGGAATTTCTGGGAATTGAATTTGAGGCAATTTTAATACCCTAAGGTCCACATAAATTCTAAGAAATTCTCAATACCTTGAATGTGAAGGTTTTAAGAAAAAGATTAATTTCAGAGGCTTAAAACATTGGCTAAATAAAAGGTATGCTATACAAAACTTACCAAGAGATATACATACATGTACATGTTTATAACTTAAAGATCATGAAATTTGTTACTCAAACTAAGTTTTAGTAAATCTTTACATTAATATGGATTTTCTCATGAACCAGCTGTCAGTTATGTTAAATGGAAATTGCCAACTTCCACAATAATTAACAATAATTACATTGTTATCTTACTTCCCTAACCTACATTACTGGTTGTCTTTGTTAGAAAACCTTGGAACAGTCAAGCTCAGTTGCCTCAAACGCTGTCAGAGACTTTTTGTTGACAATACTTTTAGTAGAAATTTCATGCCTTAGACAAACAAATTCAACACCTAACTAATCTTTCTTTTTTCATGATTGTTGTTGCTGCTTTTTTTCAGCTTTTTGCTCTATTTTCATGACTAATTGCTGTAATTTGTTTTGCTGTTTTTATTCTTACAAAACATTTTTGTAAGAGTTCCAATACTTGTGGATCATCCACACACTTTGCAAACATTTGGCATGCAGACAAGACAGAGGTAGTCAATGTACCCTTTGAGGAAAAACACCTTTTATATGACGTCTTCAATTTACTTTATTTGAAACTCTGATCTGAAAATATTTGTCAACAAGACTCGTTAGTAGTGAGAAGTACCAACCAAGTTTCCTTTCATAACTTAATTTCTTAAATGTCCCAATCACTGGATCTCCCAAAAAAATATTACATCTTTTTATTTTTGGTGCAAATTACAAGTCCTTCTTTATATAAAAATGAAAAGTGCTAGTCACACTTCAGTAATAACAGCTCTTAAGTTTACTTGTTGTTCTTCTCTGTCTGTCAGCTATCAACAAAATTGTTTTATACTTCGGGCAGTGCATAACTATTTGTGGACCAGAGTTCCAACGCACCTCTGTAATCGCATATAGCTACTCCTGTCTCTTGTACAAATGTTTCTCCTTTGTAAGACGCACTCTACTCTGTTGTCAATACTGCTTTAAGTTCAGTGGAAACGACTGACTGAGGAATCGAGATGGCGGTGTTGGAACGTGTTGCTGAACGCTTGCTACGGTCAAGCTTTGTAGATTTAGGTACTGGTACACTGGGATCATCTATGTATCTCTTACACTTCCGAATGTGGTATCCTTCTTTTATAAATGTGAGGGTAAAAGACGATTTGTAGTCGCATTCAAAACTGTGATTGGCTTGTGTTATTTCTCACCTTTGCCATTAACACAACTCAAGTGAGTTTCGAGTCTTTGTTTCCTCGACAACTTTCGGCCACAAATCGTGCATTTGTAATACGATCGATTCTTATCGATTATTTCTACATAGAGTGAGCTCACATCTCTTAATTTATATCACCAAGCTATCCATCTTCTTGAAGCAGAGAACCGGTCGGAGAAGTCAGAATAAAGTTGGACACTTCTCCTAACACTGCAATCGGCAAGCCAGCAGATTCACTTTGCTAGCCAATGACAAGTCCTAAAAGATCCACGTGATCATGCCCGTGATCGGAAACAAAGAAGACTCCATTTGGCGCTCATCTTTGAATGTACTTTTCATCGGTTGATCGCTTTTCTCAACTGTTTTGCTTAATATAACATTTCTAAAGATAGCTTTTGTTGTGGTTCAATGGGAAAACGAGAATAGCGTGAGTGTTGTAAAAGAGAAGAAAGTCGTTGGCGCCGTGGAGTTAAAAGAAGGGACAACAGTTGACATATGGACCGGTACAAACAAGGGTCGAGTGGCCATCGGTAAAGCTACGATTTTGAAAGTTTGTGGTGAGTAAAATTTGCGATATGCGTTGTGATCAAAATCTTATAAAAGAATAGATGTAGCGGGTTGAATTAAGCTTACATAACGCTCGGCGCAACTGAAACTAGAATAATTCTGAGAATCGAATCGGTCACTTGCATGCCGCAGTTTCTTAAGCATATGCTTTACAATGAAATAAACCTATCATTAAGGTTTCAAGATTCCTCTAGTCACGTTTGGGAACATTCAAGATTCATAATAAACCTTAGTACATAAAGAAGCCCTCCTTGGTAAAAACAAAGTAATGTATTCAGCCCTTTTTTTAGTAAAATCCATGAGAGAGATGTACTAACTCCAATATAAAAGTCACTCAATATAACAGAGATTTCTCAATTTGAGAATCCAATGAATGCCCTTTTCCTCATAGCCATCTTAAAAGCCTGGTCTGAGCTTTAAACATACATATTTTAATATATTATTTTTTTTCAAATTCAGATGTCAAGGAATCCAGATACAAAATGGTCAAGGTTCTTGTTGACAACCTCATTCAAGGCCAACTCTTTGTGAGTCCAGGAAAAAAAATACAAACAGTACAAACAGCAGCTAAGTTTGCAGTTTAGGATAACTTCATTGTAATTTATTGTTACAGTTACAACAAGATTTTAATCAAAAAATCAATTTTATTTGTCTGTAATTAGCCCCTTCACTCCCAAGAATGTAACTATATAAATATAACTTAAGATATTGTATTTTATGGAAAAGAATCAACAGATTTTATTCACAATTTGTGTCAAACCAAATTTAATGATTGATTAGAACTATTTTATATCAATAGCTGTAATTGAGGATTAATCCGTATGA
>NC_142674.1:677500-757500 GCF_964200805.1 Pocillopora damicornis
TCATCATCATGTACTAGAAACTCAGTTTTGGTGCTTTGAGTCCGGCATAAACCTAGCTTTAAATGTGTGATCTGTAAGGCCGTTCAGGATCGCTTAGCACTTCGTTATCGATACGTAGTAGTCTGGATTGATTAGTCAAATTTACCAAAATTTAAGGACTACCGGTCTTTTATTTGCTAACACAAACAAACATTTCTAGTCCCTAATCCTTTCTTAGGGGGAAGGGGGGAGAAGGGTCCATATCCGATTTTCTGGAGTGCAAAAGCCTTCCAGTGATTTGAAAACCTTGACCGGATGCCGGTCATTTAGCAGCACCGTAAAATCTAGCTTCAAGGCATTTACTTTTTAAATTCAAGAGGCTTGTTAGCGCATATGTTTTACAATCTACATAATATATTTGAGATGGATCTATTTCAAATGCTATGGGTGCCAGCTTTTTAACTCCGTTTGTTAAAAGGCGAACAAGATTCCACGCATATTTTTGAGCTTGAAGAATGGGCTACTGTATGGAAATATGAAGTCAAACTTGGCATGGCTATCTCGTTCTCGTTATTAAGCTACTCCCTCACGAACGTAAAAAAGGAAGGAGCCTGAAAACATATTTTCATTCCGACATCTCTTGATTTTCTCAAAGAATGATTTTCAGACGATTTCAAATGTTTTAATTTAGCGAGATCTAAATGAGGTCATGCATGCATCCATTTGCTGCCTTAATAACTTGTGTGGCGTCGCATTGCAAATTCCTACGTTAAGCGACTCGAACTTGTTGTTAAAGAGCTTATTTTTGTGTGAGAGACTTGTAGTGGGAGAATCAAAGAAAGAGTGATCGATCAGAGTTTGAGTCAGTCGACCAAGTTATCCAGAGTGAAGTAACTTTTATGAAATTAAGATTTTATAAGAGAATCAACAGAGATTAAATAAGACTTAGGGACAGGTCGAAATTAGTTCGCGAGCTGGGCCCCGACAACTCGGTGGTAAAAGTACATAAAGAAGGAATGCATAGGTTGGTCATTGCTTAAGAATATTTTCTGGCTCCTAAGGAGCCATTATTGTTCAGTTATTTCATTACAACAAGTTCCAAAGATTTTCTGTGAACATAACCGTAAAATAGTGTCAAAATAGTAAGATAATGACTTCTTGAGTAATTAATCGGCCCCCCCCCCCCTCCTAATCGGCATTAGTTATGCGTCAGTAAACACGTCTAGGAATTAGCATACTGATCGGGACTTTGTCATGGCGCCGTGAAAATCCATTTTGATCAAAATATATCATATTTTTTGACAGAATGAATCATGGTACCGTAAGCAAACAAGTTGAAGATTTTGGGGCGAACTGATTTAGGAGGTGACGAACTTCTCTCATTTCAGGGGGAAATGTCGCAAAAGGCTGTAGGGGAAAATGGAAAAAACATTATACAAACCCTTTATCACAGCATTCCTGCGAAAAAGTTGAAGGTCATGTGGCATTCGAAAACACAACTGTGTGACCGGCTTAAAATGTCTGGGGAAGGTTAAATTTTGCAAAACATTTCGTTTTTCTGGCATTGTTCAGGAAAGTTTAAGAAGTTTGAGATACTGTTCCTTCCTATTCACAACGAATCATCTTATTGACTCGTCGCAGAAATTTAGCGAAAAATGTTCCTATAACCCAAATAATCAAATGCCTTATCACGTGATTGCGCATGAACTTTATCATATCAGTAAACAAATCCGTGGTATTCGTCAAGTGCGCCCGTTTGACAGCTTTGAGTCAGAACATTGCTCCACCGCCTTTCAAGGTGAGTATTTACCAATATGATCGTCGAGGCTCAAATGCAAACAATAGGAAAGATTCATTATCAACATGTACTAGAAACTAAGTTTTCGTGCCTTAAGCCCTTCGTAAACCAAGTATTAGATATGTGATCTGTAAGGCCGTCCAGGCGCGATCTTCTTTCTTCGGATAGTTTCTGTGCCTCTTCGCCTTGATTTGTGACCACAGAAGGCACCCTTGCAAAGTACAACCCTTTATCTCGTCCACTTTTGCTGCCACAGCCAACGATCAGACACAAAACCATGTTCCACGCGAAGGACGCTACTAGTTTGTTTACAATTGAGGTACACCAATATGGCGGCGTAGCAACGGTAGTCAAGGAATTGGTCACGTGAGTGAAAACGATCTATATGTGGCAATTTGGACTGGCTGAGTTTCTTTGATTCGTCAAATTTACCAAAATTGAAAGACTACTGGTCTTTTAGTGGTTCACACTAGCAAACATCTGTAGTCCCTACTCCTTTCTTAGGGAGGGGAGGGTCCGTATCCAATTTTCTGGTGAACAAAAGCCTTTCAGTGTTCTGAAAATCTTGACCGAATGCCGGTCATTTGGCAAAAGCGTAAAATCTAGCTTTGAAGTATTTACTTTTTAAAATGAGGAGGCTTGCTAGCGCTTAATGTTTTACGCTTTACAGTATATACTTGAGATTGATGTATTTCAAATGCTAGTGGTGTAAGCTTTTTTAACTCAGGTTGTCAAAAAGCGAACAAGCTTGAGCTTGAAGAATTGGTTATTGTCTGGAGAATCCAAGGCACCTCGGGTACCTCATTCCCTCGAATATGCTACCCCCTCATGCACGTAAAAAAAGGGAAGGGAATCGAAAATTGATCCTCAATTTCAACAGTTTTCGTTTTTCCCAAAGAATGGTTCTTTAATTTCTTTTAACGTACCAAGAACCTAATTAGATTCCAAGCATTCCTTTAGGTATTAAGAGCTCGATAACTTGTGCGGCGTCGCATTTCAAATTCTTATAGAAAAGCTAAGCGACTTGTACTTATTGTGAAAGTGCTTATTTTGCTATTAAATATAGATTCTGCTAAATCGAAACATTGTACAGATTTCCATTGTTGTAAACATACCGTGCAGCTATGCCGGCAGGATGACATAAGTAATCTTTTGTTGCTCACTTAAAAAAATCCCATTTGGTTACGTAATGAGAACTTTTAAAATATCATGTTAAAAAAAGGAATAAATAATGAAGAATTGAGGTAGATTCATTTTTACGGCGAAGGCATTTCGTGACATTATATTTTGGCTTCCACATTTAAATTTCGGTTTATTTCATTCAGCCGCGTAAGGTTCTTCACGAGCGCATCGTGAATCAAGTTAAGCAGCAAAGTTTAGAGTGAAATATCGAAATCGTCTCCCTTCAATATGCATTTACACTTTGATGAGTCTCTAAGGAGGCCATCGATGTGTGACGCTTCTACATAAGAATATAAACCGTTTCTTTCTAGGCAAGTCATGCATGACACTCGACGGAGGAAGACAAATTTTTTTTAAAAGCTGGCTGTTCCTTCGGAAATAATAATTCATTCATTCGTAATTGTTGCCATTAACCCGATAAAACTTCTTCTCGAGGGTAGGAGAGGAAACCCTCTTAGATTCATGCCTTTAAAACACTATAATGTGGCCGAACACTGATGTAAAACCAAAGAATACAGAACTGATGTAATCAATAGTGCTGTTGCCATCTAACAATTTGAAATGCGGTCAGTGTAAAATGCAGACTGCAGACCAGGGGTAAAATGCAGACTGAGGGTAAAAATGCAGACTGAAGACTGCAGACCAGGGGTAAAATGCAGACTCGGTTCTAAAACAAACCTCTTCCCCGAAAAAACTTCAAGAGTGAGCTGAATCGAGGCCGCGTAAGTCATGAGAGGCTGGCAATAATCGTCATGGTGATGTTTCGAACTTTACTTCCTCAGATGGTTTTGGCGTTGACATATTGTTTTAAGGTAAGAACGAGAAGCGTAAATGTTTGAATGTGCAGTTCACGGCCAGTTAAATACATTTCCCTTGTTAAGGAATAAAAAGTTCTGCTGAGCAACATTAGGTAGCTTTAACATACATGTAGCTCATATACTTTGTTCGGCCTTGAAAGTGGTAGTGATAGACTTTCATCACACACCGGCAATTTCGATTACTTGGACAATAAAAACCTGTTTCTCGTACCTTTGTTTTGCGCTGTGAAGTTAGGCGTGTAAATTAATTAAATTTAATGCAAATTTGTGAGTGTGAGATAAGGGTCTGATTAAAAACCTCCAAACAATATCCCTAGGTGAAAAGATAGAGGGGCCGCAGCCAGGATAAAACATCTTGTGAAATTTAAAAAACGATCTCTGGCTAAAACTTTTGAAAATACGAGCTTTCGGCTGTTTGCGCTACAGCCTTCAACGGGTAAAATGATAAAAAGGTCTATTGCGTGACTAGACTTTGATAATGCATCTATTATTGACAAAGGCGGTTTCAGAACAAGAAAAATACTAGAAGCGTGGCATTCCAAGTTAACCCCCAATGCGGAACACAATTCCTGTCCTTTGCCCGGACAATACAACATTCTTTTTAATAAACATTCTTAGTTATCAGCATTTTTAATTTTTTACTTTGTACTTCACACCTAGTATATTTTTTACCTTTTTATCATTTTACCCGTTGAAGGCTGTAGCGCAAACAGCCGAAAGCTCGTATTTTTAAAAGTTTTAGCCAGAGATCGTTTTTTAAATTTCGTATAAAAAAATATATCCCTAGGTGTTTGCCTTTCTTATTCTGCTCGGTGTTTCACCTCAGTATTAACCCGAGGTGACTCTGCGGCTATCATGGTCAACCTAACCTATGTTGGGCTTAGATTTAGTTTTTCTGTGACGTGTTTTTATTCACTGGAAAAATGGAAGCGTCTTCCTTAAATTGAAACAAATTAAGAGCAAATGAAAGTCTTAAGTTCCTTTTAAGTTTAATCATTAAGAGAAACCAGAAATGTTCATAAATTTCATCTACAGAACTGAGTCTGCATTCTACCCCTGGTCTGCAGTCTTTAGTCCGCATTTTACCCTCAGTCTGCATTCTACCCCTGGTCTACAGTCTTTAGTCCGCATTTTACCCTCAGTCTGCATTCTACCCCAGGTCTACAGCCTTTAGTCCGCATTTTACCCTCAGTCTGCATTCTACCCCTGGTCTACAGTCTCTAGTCCGCATTTTACCCTCAGTCTGCATTCTACCCCTGGTCTACAGTCTTTAGTCCGCATTTTACCCTCAGTCTGCATTCTACCCCTGGTCTGCAGTCTTTAATCCGCATTTTACCCTTAGTCTGCATTCTACCCCTGGTCTACAATCTCTAGTCCGCATTTTACCCTCAGTCTGCATTCTACCCCTGGTCTACAGTCTTTAGTCCGCACTTTACCCTCAGTCTGCATTCTACCCCTGGTCTGCAGTCTTTAATCCGCATTTTACCCTTAGTCTGCATTCTACCCCTGGTCTACAGTCTTTAGTCCGCATTTTACCCTCAGTCTGCATTCTACCCCTGGTCTACAATCTCTAGACCGCATTTTACCCTCAGTCTGCATTCTACCCCTGGTCTACAGTCTTTAGTCCGCATTTTACCCTCAGTCTGCATTCTACCCCTGGTCTACAGTCTTTAGTCCGCATTTTACCCTCAGCCTGCATTCTACCCCTGCTCTACAATCTCTAGTCTGCACTTTACCCTCAGTCTGCATTCTACCCCTGGTCTACAGTCTTTAGTCCGCATTTTACCCTCAGTCTGCATTCAACCCCTGGTCTACAGTCTTTAGTCCGCATTTTACCCTCAGTCTGCATTCTTCCCCTGGTCTACAGTCTCTAGTCCGCATTTTACCCTCAGTCTGCATTCTACCCCTGGTCTACAGTCTTTAGTCCGCACTTTACCCTCAGTCTGCATTCTACCCCTGGTCTGCAGTCTTTAATCCGCATTTTACCCTTAGTCTGCATTCTACCCCTGGTCTACAATCTCTAGACCGCATTTTACCCTCAGTCTGCATTCTACCCCTGGTCTACAGTCTTTAGTCTGCATTTTACCCTCAGTCTGCATTCTACCCCTGGTCTACAATCTCTAGACCGCATTTTACCCTCAGTCTGCATTCTACCCCTGGTCTACAGTCTTTAGTCCGCATTTTACCCTCAGTCTGCATTCTACCCCTGGTCTACAGTCTTTAGTCCGCATTTTACCCTCAGTCTGCATTCAACCCTTGGTCTACAGTCTTTAGTCCGCATTTTACCCTCAGCCTGCATTCTACCCCTGATCTACAATCTCTAGTCCGCACTTTACCCTCAGTCTGCATTCTACCCCTGGTCTACAGTCTTTAGTCCGCACTTTACCCTCAGTCTGCATTCAACCCCTGGTCTACAGTCTTTAGTCCGCATTTTACCCTCAGTCTGCATTCTTCCCCTGGTCTACAGTCTCTAGTCCGCATTTTACCCTCAGTCTGCATTCTATTCCTGGTCTACAGTCTTTAGTCCGCATTTTACCCTCAGTCTGCATTCTACCCCTGGTCTACAGTCTCTAGTCCGCATTTTACCCTCAGTCTGCATTCTACCCCTGGTCTACAGTCTCTAGTCCTCATTTTACCCTCAGTCTGCATTCTACCCCTGGTCTACAGTCTCTAGTCCGCATTTTACCCTCAGTCTGCATTTCACCCCTGGTCTGCAGTCTTTAGTCCGCATTTTACCCTTAGTCTGCATTTTACCCTTAGTCTGCAGTCTTCAGTCCGCATTTTACCCTCGGCCTGTATTTTACTCCCGGTCTGCAGTCTTCAGTTTGCCTTTTACACTGACCAGTTTTAAATGGCCTAATTTCTTTGAAGGAGCCTCTATGTAACTATATATTGTTGATGTATCCCTTCTTAGTCCCTCCTGTTGATATTATCAATAGTTTAAAAAGGGAAACCGAATGGAAAAAGAAGTATCAAGGGAATAACTTTTTAGATGTCGTTGTACGTTTTAATCTCACCCGGCCGAATTTTTTTTCATCACGTTTCGAACATTTTTACTTAAGCACATGGTAAATCAAGTGAAGCAACAAAGTAATTTTATCACTTGATTATGCGGGACGTTACGATTTGCTGAGTCTGTAAAGACTGCAATCGATCTTTTCTTTGGAAGAAATAACAAGTCACGCATAGCGCATGACGGAAAAAAAGTTGTTTTTTCTTTAAAGCCGTTCCCATGTAAAAGAATCATTTTTAGTTGTTCGTATTTACACGGTAAAACTTTATTTTTAGTCCATTCACATTATCAATAGTTCCAAAGGGGAATTAACCGATGTGAAAGGATATCTAAGCGATTTACTTTACAGCTCTTGTTAAAATTCAGTCGTCTCACTAGGATTTTTAGAAACTGTATAGGATCCCAAAATAGGAAAAGGCTCAAGTCTTAGTTGTCCTGAATTTCACAGACAATTCCGCCTCTTTACGACCGAATCGTTTCATTTTCGTATTGACTCAAATATGGTAAACGTTTTAAATATGTTTTGAAACCTGGGTTTTATGTTTTTGACTCACAGTGACATAGAATAAGGAGAACACGATGGATAATGTGATAGAAGCCGATAAATTAGGTCCACAAATTCTGGATGATCTTTTCAAGTCAATGCCATCCACAAAGCGAGGAATTGCCATTGGCATCGCTAATCAAACATCTCATAAGTGGAGTGGAATGAATGCATACTTCAATTCAATCACACAACAATTAACGTCAAGATTCACGTTGTTTTGAATAGCTCACATGAGAGTTTTAAAACAATTCAGAAGTCAAATTTTCCCACACAGCAATCCCGGGCATAATTAAGTCTTGGAAACATTTACCATCTCTCTTATTTATATCTACAAACATTACGCTATCGACATTGCTAATCCTAGCAGTACTGCAGGACGCGTGTTATATGAACTTCGTAATAGACCTCGCTCGTCGTAGAGTCTCTGCGGCTCGGTGGTAGAGCATCGAAGCGCGGAATCCGAAGTTCTGAGGTTTGATTCCCCATGGGGACTCAGAATTTTTTCTTTGTCCCACGCTCGTGACAAGACGAATAACATCTTTCTTTATTTTGATAATTGTATCACGCTTCGTTGGGCACAGCTTTTTAATGGCAGCCCCGAATTTATCAGGAGAGTCGGCACTCTCTCTGAATATCCAGATGATATCTGCCCTTGCATTTCTTAATAAGGCCTGTCACTCTGTTACGGTGTCACTTGTACGCAGACCAGTCAAGTTCACAGTTAGTCCTACGAGCTCTTTTGAGTAAACCGTCCCTCATGGTTAGCTTGTTGCAGTTTTTGTCACCAGTAAAAATACATTCTTTGTTTTCTGATGCTAATGTCGAAAGTGTTTATTCAAATTTGCAATTGTAATCTGCTTAAAGATGCTTTAAAGAATCTGGAGGGCGGTAAATAATTCCAATAAGAAAACTTTTGGTTTTTGGAAATAAAATCTCAATCCAGGTGCATTCAATGTTCTCATCTTCAAGATCCGTTCGTCTGTGGAATGGCACAGATGAGGAGTTGTAAAATCCAACACCTCCATCTTGACCTGAATTTCTGGCCTTTCCAATAGATGTGTATCCCTCAGTTTGTACGTACGCCTAATTAACGGCGGATAGATGAGCTATAAATGGCCTAATTTTTTTTAGGATTAGTGACCTAGAGCAAAGAGAACACTAAGCACAAAAAGGCGTAATAGAACGGTCTGCTTGCATAATTATATCAAAAGCATGATCACTTCATACTCGAAGGAGTGTAAAAATCTCGAGTTTGGCGCCAAAAAGTTTTGATCATGATTACTGGGCGTTTCAAATTTTGGAGGCCAGGCTATGTCAGTTGGGAGTTTTGCCTCTGAGTTCTTCAAGTCTGACATTTATAGGTGTCAAACCACTAGGATGCACCAATCAGAGCTTTTGAATAACAACTAATCACAGCAGAGCATCATGCTTTATAAGATCACGCATGACCAGTCGACCTCATCGCCTGAAGAAGACTAGCAGTATGCAGTCGAAACGTCGCGATCTACATCCCGCGTGACTACATCGTGAGACGAACGAAAAACTTAGCTTTAATTGTTATTCACCACGATAAATAACCACAACCTCTTCTACCAAACCACTATTGTTATACTCACAACTCAAATACGTTTTGAACGTGATCAGATTATGCAACTTGAAACCGCTGCAAATTTGCATGTCAGCTCGCGTCTAATAAATAAATATTTTTTTTGCAGTCATTACTCTAACTTTGAGTAGAGGGGAGGTTGGACGAAACACTTAATGAAATATTTTGTAAGAACCCGGATAATCGTGCAATCTGATCATCCGGGTGATTGTAGTCCTAAGAAGTACTGTTGTCGATAGTGGCGCCTGACGTTTCGACAACCTGAGCGAAAGTCATTATCAGAGTCAGTTAAGAATGGGTCAGTTTAGCCGTTATGTAATTCAACTGAAAATTTTAGAAACCTACATTTAATGGTTAGAATTGCTTAGTCTCTCATAAATATTTAAGTGAAATTCTCCTCGATTTCATCATCTAGACGACGCGCTAATTAGAATTAGCGCTGATTAATTGTGACGCCGTCGATTACTTGGTAACAACCAACTAAGCGCGCGCTTATTGTATTCAGTAAGTTTCAGAGACCCTGGCGGTTGTACCTTTAGCAACTATAGCAGACAAGTGAGGAATTGATCGAGATGGGTTGTGGAGGCTCCAAACTCCACAACTCTGCTTCTCCGAGTTTGAAAGGTGAGTTTATTACTGATTCACGGGTGGCGAATTTTACTTACATGCCTTGCGAAAGGACACAACAAAATCAGCAGAGAACTGCAGTAAGATGAATTTCATTTTCATCATGCATCAGAAACTTGAAGGACAATTCAATAAGCAGGGCTTAAGCGATAAACTGTTTGCATGATTTATGCCAAACTGATTTCAACACTCTAATGACGGAGTTCTGGTTCGCAAAGATCTAAACAGGAGAAAGGTTCCATGATGTGTCTTTTTCCATTCTTATCGAGGAAGACAATTTAGTGGGTTTGGAGTTTACCAAAAGCTACTCCTGTCGATGGTATGTTGGACACGGAGCTTTTAGTGGAGGGAGGCGTTGAAGAAAGACAAACAAACGTTGAAACTGAAGAAGGGTTTAGAATTAAAGAGAAATTTTCAATTGAGTACTGAAAGTAATCCGAGACTGCATTAGTTTTACTTAACTTCGCTCTGTGATTGGTCTAGAAACTCGCACTACTCTCTCAACCAATCAGATGCAAAACGAAAACTAATCACTACTTAGTCGCCCGTGTTTTCCTGCGCTCTGGCCAGTCAACTTTTTTTTACTTTGAATTCTGATTGGCTCTTGAAGACATTTTCCTGTCTTCTTGATTGGCTGTTGTGATTACTTGGGTGTTGGTTTTACGACACCCAATCGAAAAGCGCTGTAACTAATTAGACTCACTTGACTTCGTGTTTTCCTTTTTTAGATTCCTCTCCTGATGAAGGACCAGTTTCTGAGGCTGAGGCTACCAACCACAGCAGGTAACGATTGTCCTGTGGGGTACCTCCCCATAAAGTAAAAGATTGAAGTTCTCCGCGACGACACTTTGTTGGTATTGCTTCCAAAAAAAGTTACTGCGATTCATTCCCTAGCTGTAATAACTTGTGTTTGCAAACTGAAAGCAGTTCGAGTCTGTACTTTTTGTTCGTCGTACTAAATTTAATCACAGCGACACAGTTTGTTACCATTATTTTTTATGTCATCCGAAATGAATTATGGCTTCGATCGAGCTATCCCGGCATCATCTCGTAAGGACTTGTCACTAAGTTATATCCCCACCTTTGACTGATCTTACTTTCAATGAATTTTTAGTGCCCCTCCACTGAGCAACTTCCCTGACTTGTCACGACATAACAACTGGATGGCAAAATGCCTTACACCTGAAATTTATGAGCGACTGTGTGGCAAGAAAACCCCGAGTGGATTTACTTTGGACGTGGCGATTCAGACGGGTGTTGATAACCCTGGCCATCCCTTCATTATGACGGTCGGTTGCGTCGCCGGAGATGAGGAGTCGTATGAAGTCTTTGCGGATCTTTTTGACCCTGTGATCGAGAAGCGACACGGCGGCTACAAGAAAACAGATCGCCACAAAACCGACTTGAATCCTGCTAATCTGATTGGCGGACAACTTGATGAGAAGTACGTCTTATCGTCTCGCGTAAGGACTGGGCGCAGCATTAAAAATTTAGGTCTGCCGCCCCATTGTACAAGAGCTGAGCGACGCAAAGTGGAATCTCTCGTTACCGAAGCTTTGGATTCGCTCGATGGCGAATTCAAAGGGAAGTATTACCCACTGGCAAAGATGACAGATGAGGAACAAGAGCAGCTCATAGCGGACCACTTCTTGTTTGACAAGCCTGTGTCTCCTCTTCTGCTTGCATCCCGAATGGCGCGGGATTGGCCAGACGCCCGCGGGATCTGGCACAATGAGAAAAAGAACTTTCTTATCTGGGTCAACGAGGAAGACCACACTAGAGTCATTTCGATGGAGAAAAGCGGAAATATGAAGGGTGTTTTCGAGCGCTTCTGCACTGGACTGAACAAAGTTGAAGACGCTATTAAGGCTAAGGGGTACGGTTTTATGTGGAACGAGCATCTGGGCTACATTTTAACATGCCCATCTAATCTTGGCACAGGACTGAGGGGAGGGGTACACTTAAAAATCCCACTTCTTAGTCAAAAGCAAGAGTTCGTCAGCATCTTGGAGAAACTTCGCCTTCAGAAGCGTGGCGTCGGCGGGGTAGACACGGCAGCAGTCGGAGGAACTTACGACATTTCCAACGCAGACCGATTGGGATCTTCTGAAGTGGAACAGGTGCAGTGTGTTGTGGATGGAGTCCGTCTGTTAATTGAGATGGAGAAATGCCTCGAGGCTGGAAATCCTATAACCAGCCTGTATCAAGAGCTTATGTCTGGTAAACGCGCCAGAGACATCGCTGACCAAGTTGAGGGTGAAGGAAATGAAAGGGAGAAGATAAGTAACTTCCCTGATCTCTCAACGCATAACAACTGGATGTCCAGGTGTCTAACAAAAGAAATTTACGACCAGCTCTGCGTTCTCAAAACACCCTCTGGTTATACCCTAGACCAAGCCATACAAACAGGTGTGGACAACCCTGGTCATCCGTACATCATGACCGTGGGCTGTGTGGCTGGCGACGAAGAAACTTACGATGTATTCGCAGATTTGTTTGACCCAGTGATAGAGGGGCGCCATAATGGATACAGCAAAGATGCCCTTCATAAGACAGATCTGAATCCTGACAATCTTACTGGAGGAGAGGATCTGGACGAGGAATTTGTGCTCTCCTGCCGGGTGAGGACTGGGCGCAGTATCCGGGGTCTGACACTGCCACCTCACTGCACCCGCGCAGAACGACGGGAGATTGAGAGGATCGTAGTGGAAGCGTTGGACTCGCTGAAAGGAGATTTACAAGGAAAGTATTACCCCCTGAACAAAATGACCCCAGAGGAGCAAGATCAGTTGATAGAGGATCATTTCCTATTTGATAAGCCAGTTTCACCTTTGCTGCTGTCTTCTAGGATGGCTCGCGATTGGCCCGATGCCCGCGGGATCTGGCATAATGATGAGAAGACCGTGTTAGTGTGGGTAAACGAGGAAGATCACACTCGCGTCATATCTATGCAAAAAGGCGGGAACATGCGAGAAGTCTTCACTCGCTTTTGTAAAAGTCTTAAAGAGATCGAGGATGCTATGAAAAATAAAGGCAAAGAGTTTATGTGGAATGAACATCTCGGCTTTGTGCTTACGTGCCCTTCCAATCTCGGCACGGGCCTGCGCGCTGGCGTGCATGTCAAGCTTCCATGGTTAGCGAAAGACGCACGCTTTGGAGATATCTTGAATAAGCTGCGACTTCAGAAGCGTGGCACTGGAGGAGTGGACACCGCCTCTACTGACGGCACATTTGACGTGTCAAACTTGGACCGTCTGGGGTTCTCTGAGGTGGAACTTGTTCAGAAAGTCGTCGATGGCGTCAAGCTTCTCGTTCAGATGGAAAAGCGACTCATGGATGGGAAATCTATGGACGATTTGCTTCCAGCATAAAAGAGACTTCCACTGAAATTTGCCTGAGAACTTTGAAAGGCTTTGAATTGTTCTTTTTAAAGATTATGTGTGATTTCACAGAATGACAGTCTGGATGCCGATATTTACTTTTAAAACGTGCAAATATTGTAATATTTACGATAATATATTTGAGCAGACAATCAAGACACCATTATCCTTATTTGATAATAATATGTCTATAGAGGAAACAATTTTCGCCGTCGAAGATACCGTCGATCAATTCATACTTCATTTCAGTATCATAAACCGTGTATATATAATTCATACAACGTTCAAAATACGATGTGTTCAGAGTAAGGGAGACGCAAGAAAGGAGACTTTGACAAGAATTGCTTGCGTCGTGAAAGAAACCGAGACAATAAAAGTTGGCTTTTTTACAAGTTGCAGTGTTTGTGTCAGGGCAAATATACCCAACACGAGAACGTCGGATTTTCTCTCCAAAAGCAACTTAAAAAGCTAACCCCAAGCAACGTGGCCTACATTGGAAAAAAAGACGAAGAAAGGAACTGAGGTTCGTGCGCGAAGCGTAGAGCGCGCGAAGTCACTATTCATCTCCTGGGGAGGGGGAAGGGGGTTGGAAGATTTTGATTGTGTTACAAAAAAATTTCTGATTTTAGTTTTGAATTTTAGAAAATTCCTGTTTCTCATGGGTTTGTTCTATGGAGTCTCAAAACGCGGTAATTTTAAGGATTTTATTATCAAATTGAATTTAATAAGTAAGGCAAATGAAATTGTCAACCTGCGGCAATAAACCAAGCATACGACAGCCAGCTATTAAATTCTTCCGAAAACAATTCTAAATGAGCTGTTTTTCGTAAATAAGAAGTATTGAATAACAAACAACTCAGAATTACCGACGAGTGTCCTAGTCCTAGCTTACCCAAATGGAAGGCGGCCAGTTTTTCTGTGAGAGACTGTTGCCTAGATCCAAGATGGCGGCCTTTCGGACTGTTCCAGAGAGACTTTTGAGACCAGTGGCGCGCAGCATATCGTCAAGAAATGCCGAGATTATTTCTGTGAAACCTACCTTCGGTAAACCAAGAATGTATCGTGCCGCTTTGTGCAAGGAACTTGGTAAACCTCTTGTCGTAGAGCAGGTCCCTGCAGCGGAGAAACTCAAGGCCTCTCAGGTAACCTCATGATTCGCCGTATTCTCGAAGTCGCGGAATTTAAATGTTGTGTTTTGTTTTTCGAATTTTCTGCAGACACCCAAAAAAACAAAGGCCACTTCATTTAAACGTGGCACTAGACTTAGAGAAAGCATTCTCAGTCGTCAAAGTTAGACCTAGCCTAACGTTTAGATCGTCTTGCTGAGATATGCGCTATTCCAGTCATTATAGTTAGACCTAGCCTAACGTTTAGATCGTCTTGCTAAGATATGTGCTATTCTGTTTTATATTTCTCCCCCCTAAGAGGGGAAGGGAGGATGAAGGATAGGGCCGAAACTTTTTTCATAAGGGAGTTAATGCGTTAGTGACGTTGGTTTTTCAAAAAGAATTTGAGGAAGTTTTGAAAGAAGTCTCTTTTGCTGAGGGAGGGAGGGTAGGGTGGAAAATCAGCTATTTCCTGAAGTTAGCTTGCGGGGCAGCAGACATCCTTTTCCCTTTTCAGGCAAGTTGAAGAGTATTATTTGAGTGTGAGGAGAAGGTATGAAGGCTTCTTTTCTTCAATATTGAATAAATACCATCAACATGACAGGATAATTTCTTTGCTTGAGAAATGTATTATAGCAAGAAGGGAGAATCTTAATTGTACTGAGATCTCTCTCTACTAAAGGGATAACCACTCTCCCTCCCCTCCACCCCTCCCCTCAGTAAAAGAAAATGATATATAAGTACTGAAACAATAATAATGTTTGTGAAGATGTCATCAATTCCGATGTAAAGTAGTTAATTATTTTATTTAAGGTGAGGATTGCCGTCCACAGCTGTGGTATCAACTTTGCTGACATACTTATGTGTCTGGGAAAATATCAAGATAAACCAAATCTACCATTTATTCCAGGTATTTTTTATAATTGTAGAATAAATGAGATACTATGAATGCCCTTATTGCTTAAAAACATATTGTTTCTCCCTTTCACTCCTGGAGTGACCAAGATAAAATTTCTCTTTACAGCATTAATACAATATCAAGCAGTCAAGTATTGAGAACAGCAAAACATATTAATTAGGAGACTGTCATTTGATGTAACACCGCATTCTCAGAACAAAATGTAAAGAAAATGTATCACAGACAGTAAAGAGAATTTTCATGATCCAGATATTAGGAGTGAAAGGGTAACTGCAGTAGTAAACCCATAGTTATTTTATGAAAGCAATAGATCACACTTCCTGTTATAAGTTGAGACATTGGGATGGCACCCAAAAAGTTTGTAAACTGACAGCTTCCAGCTTGTGATTTTAAAAGTTTTAACTTTTCAGCGATAGAAAGTGTAGTCTATTGCTTAATTTACAGGTATCAAATCAAACCTTTGTTGTCTCTCCTCATATTTTCTTTCCCATGTATCCCAGTCTCAGTATTGTGTATGTAACAAAGTTCTCAAACTAGATTGTCTGGGACACTTGCTTATTATTTGGTTCTTGATAACTTAATTCTTCTGTAACTAAGTTTCTGTTAATTGCCTTTCTTAGTTTTGTCTCTTTCTCCACCTCATCCTGATATTGGTACCCACCCCATCCCAAAATTGGTACCCACTCCATTCCAATATTGGCACCCACCCCATTCTAATACTGGTAACCATCCCATAACAATATTTGTGCCCACCCCATTCCAAAATTGGTATCTACCCCATTCCAAAGTTGGTACCCACCCCTTATTAATATTGCTATTAATGATTGGAAAATTGCCCTTTAACTCCCAGAACTTGGTGCCAGATCAAGATAGCAGCTTCTACCTGATAAGTTTGAATATTCTGATCACCTGTTTGCTGAACAATGTATGGATATTGTAGGGAGAAGTTTTATGTTAATCACTTCTGAGAGTTAAAAGGTTAAAGAGGTATAGCTGGAGCAAGCCCTAGAGAGCTGGAGATATATAAAATTTCTTTCTACTTTCTTGATCAAGATTGTGTATCTTGTTTGTTCAGGTGCTGAGATAGCTGGTGAAGTGATTGAAACTGGAGAAGGAGTAGAACAGTTATCAAAGGTGACTGTGTGTTTATCAAGTCTGGACCCTAAATGACCCATTTCCACAAGGCTCTCACAGATTTCATTGCCTTGAAACAAGTTGAGAATTCCTTCCCTTATGCAATTAGTTAGTTCGCCCTTAAAGTTTTCTGGTAACCATGTACACTGTGAGAAGTACAAGAGCAAAGTGTGTTGCCCAAGAACACAACATAACCTGGTGAGGAATTTAACCTGAAACATTGAATTAAGTAGCCTTTTCCTTGGGCCATCATATCTTACTAAGGTCTTGAAATGGGACCTATGCTCTGGAGTGGAGTGTGATAATTATTAGGCCACAACATGTATGTCTCTACCCTTTGGTGAGACACGTTACACTCATGGTTCCCCTCTTCCACTAAGTGGAGAGCCACAAACGGTCAGGAAAGCCTGATGAGATACTTTACTGTAAGCCAGGATGGGGTACCGGTAATATCCTATCCATTGAAGGAGGAAAACTCTTATTATAAGTTTCTTCATGTAAGAGAAACTGGGATAAGCTTCCATCAGTGTCTTGTGGGCCAGTTTTGGCTGGAGAGCAGACTGAATAACTAATAATTACATCAGATTCTCAATTACTCAGATTATTAACTACTCCTCCTCATCCCTGGTCTTTAAGTAAGCATAGGATGCGAAAATTATTCAGGGTTACTATGACTTGACAGTTAGAGGGTTCAATCATTAACCCTTTACACTGAAATATCAGTATGCACATTCTCCATATTGTTTTTTATACATTTCCTAAGGTGCTGACAAGGAAAATTTGTTTAACAATCAAGAGCTTCTTTGATTTTTGATCATTTCTTTTATTCTCATGATCTTAAATGAATGATTCAGCAGTATTGTTGTCAAGAGACAACACTCTGGTCACTCTTTGGGTGTAATGGATTATTTACTGACTTACATTTTGATTTTCAGGGTGATAGAGTGTTTGGTCTGATACCAATTGGTGGTTTTGCTGAGGAATGCATTGCAGAACAGAGCGTGAGTCTAATTTGTAGATCTTCCAAATAAATGCATTTCAGGAAATTTGTGTTTTTACATTAGCACTAGATTCTAATTCAAAAGCCTGTATGCTGATTCCAGGGTCTGTGGAAAATTCCTTCCAGTGTTGAATATAGTTCAGCTGCAGCACTTGCAGTGTCATATGGTACGGCATATGTTGGACTCGCATCCAAGTCAAACACAAAACCTGGGTAAATATCTGCACCATGAAGACTTGATAATTAGTTATTTTATCACAATCCCTCAACACTAAAGATTTGATTTGTAACTCTCCCTTTGAGCTCCCAAACATTTTCTTTTAACCCTGAAACTCCCAAGATCTCATGTTAGTTTAGAGAAATTGGTATTGGATCAACTTATAATCCCCTATCTAATATTTTTCTTCATTCTTGTCACTTGTCTGCTTAATATTGTATTGATATTGTAAGGAGAAATTCTGTCTCGGTCACTCATGGGAGTTAAGCCCTCATCAAAGAATTTGTGTTTGATTGATATAACACCCTCTGGCTGATATGTATGTGTATTATAATTTTATGTTTGCATCATAGGAATATTTTTGTTGTTAGAAGTTACACACTAATAACTTCTAAGAGTTACATGTTGTGTTTTGTAAGTGGTTCATAAGTAGACTTGATATTGTTCTAACCAAGAATTTAAGAGGTTACAAGTGAAATTGATAAATTGATCAGTAGGTCTTGTTCAGAAGACAAGTTAAAATTTGAAACAAAAAAAGGCACAATAATTCATGTCATGGTGATGCTTCAACTTAAAGATATTTCTTTGCTTTAATGTCACATTCCTGACAGAAAAGAACATATGATCAGGTGTTCTCTTTCTTCAGGGAAGTGTTGAATCTTGCATTGCAATGCTCTTCTGTGAGAAGAATGCCTGATGGCAGATTAGACAGTAAGTAGAATTAATGTTGGTTTTGTGAGACTAAAAAGGTTAAATCAAAGCCTGTTTTGTCTTATTTGCAGTCAAACAGTGTTAGTGACAGCTGCAGCAGGAGCATTGGGATTGGCAACAGTTGATTTAGCAGCAAATGCACTGGGAGCAAAGGTTTGTTCTTGAGTGGGTTCACCCTCGGAGGAGCCCCTATACATGAGACTGATTAACCCCCCAGACTTGAGTTAAGAGATCTCTATGGATTCTTTCTTTCTTGTGAAGATTTCAATGTGTTAGTTTTAGAGGACTTTACTAAACCTAACTTTCAAGATCTTGGCTTATAACCTGCATCTTTTGAGCAATGGCTTCCTTGAGAGTAAACTTGATGGAATGGCATCCTGTTTGTTTCCTACTCTTAGAATTGTGATAAGCTTACAAGTCTGGTTGTGGGGAATATAAAACTTCTAAAGATTGTGTGTCATAAGATCCTCACAAGAGCCTGGCTCTGTTTTTAAGGTTATTGGAGCTGCAAGTAAGGACAAGCTTGATGTTGTTACAACAATGGGAGCGTCAGCCACAATTGATTACAACAAAGACAGTATCAAAGATAAGGTAATTTTTCCTGTTAACCCTTTAACTCCCATGAGTGACCAAGGCAGGATTTCTCCTTACAATATCAATACAATATCAAGCAGACAAATGATGAGAATGAATAAGAAAATTGATTAGGAGATAATTATTGATCCAACACCAAATTCTCCAAACAAAGTTACAAGAATTGTATGGCCGGCATAAAGAAGGATAACTAATGAGATCTTGACACTCTCTTCATCTCTGATAAGTTTTATAATGTGGCAGGTCAAAGAACTGACAGGTGGAAAAGGTGCAAATGTTATCATGGAAGCTGTTGGAGGAAAAGTATTTACAGAGTGTCTGAAATGGTAAATGTTATGTTTTTTTTTGTGATAATAAATTTCTTATGTAAGATTGACACTACAGACACTACAGACACTACAAAGGTATAAATATTTGTAGCTTGAATCTTGGTTTTTTGGGTCATTGTTGGCAGAAATAAAGTTTTAGACATGTCATGTTAGACATTTATATCTGTTCATGGCCAGATTTCCACAAAACCCAAATTTCTTAACAATTTTGTATTACATGATGGTAGCAAACATGATGATGTGAATAACTTCCAATTGTTTTTTTCCTTTCAAGCATTGCATGGGGAGGTGTTATTCTTCCTGTTGGGTTCGCTTCAGGAGAAATTCCTCAGGTGTGAACCTATTTTTTATAACATTGCTCTTGAAATATGCAACACATTGTATGAAATAATGCTATGACTGGTTCCAAATTGTTTTTTCTTTTGTGATATTTCAGATCCCAGCAAATATTCTCTTGGTGAAAAACTGCTCAGCAGGTAAGTTTAAAATAAGTGTTCATTTTCTTTCAGAAGCATCTCAGCAGGCTGGAATCTTAAATCCTCAAATCTAATTGGCTTATAGCATGCCTGTAACCATTCCATACTAACACCCTTCTTGTAAATAACATATATATGCAATGTGATGATTGATCCTAAGTATGAAACAGTTGAGTTTCAGACTTGTCTTCACTTTGTTAAAGATGAAGCTGGCTCTTTAAATCAAAAGACCTAAAGACTGAAAAAACTCTTTCTTTTTTTGTCCTTTTTCCATAGCTGGTTTGTTTTGGGTAAGTCAAGTCCACCAGTTAGTGTCCGATTTTTAACCTTAATTTTTCCTTTCTTTTGGGTTATGAATCATTATTTGCATGACATTGCCACAGTACTGTGCTTTTCAATTTCCAGGGAGCCCACATGAAATATAACCCTGCATTACTTAGAGATTCTGTGAATAAATCACTGGAGTTTCTTGAACAAGGCAAGCTTAGAGGACCACATGTTTCTGGAGAGTTTGAATTAGACCAGGTAAATAACATAACACTTGAATAGACTATTGCTTTTTTCTATTTAACAAATAGATTCCAAGTTGCCGTGCATCTGTTCAGTAATAGATCACAGATGATGTCAAAATGTGGTACGTGTAAGAACAAAAAAGTGGCACACGAGGCACAGCAAAGTGTGTCACTGATGTTCTTACCACATCTTGACATCCTCTGTGATCTATTACT
Source organism: Pocillopora damicornis (assembly GCF_964200805.1). Classification (NCBI taxonomy): domain Eukaryota; kingdom Metazoa; phylum Cnidaria; class Anthozoa; order Scleractinia; family Pocilloporidae; genus Pocillopora; species Pocillopora damicornis. The sequence continues at coordinate 697,665 of NC_142674.1, forward strand.
GAACAGACGCATGGCAACTTGGAATCTATTTGTTAAATATAATAAAGAATTAAAAAAATTTTTAATGATGACGTCATCTATACGTCTGTCTTCCAATAGATCATAAGTGAGAACCAATCAGAATGCGTGCATAACTGAGCTTATTATATAATACAAATTTCTCAACTTCTTTTACTTTAACATCAGTATCCATCTTCTCCCTACTCTTCTTTATACATTTTGTTTGGTACTGACATGAAGAATTTTTTAAACAATCAAAGCTTCTTAGGTTGGCAATCATGTTCTTTATGCTTATGATCTTGTGTATGATTCACCAGTTTTACTGGAAGGAGAAATTAGACAGTGGTCACTCTTAGATTTTAGGTTTTAAGCAGCTGGCTCAAACTTTTTATAGATCACTGCAACAAAACATCAACAGGGAATTCACATATTGTGACTCTAGCTTACTTTGTATTCTGTTATACCAGAATGACTCAAATGCTGTTTTATTCTTTGTTTCAGGCAAATGAAGCATTCAAGTTTGTGATGCAAAGGAAATCAACAGGAAAAGTGTTGATAAAAACAAGATAGATGGGTTGATTAACCCATTACACCCTAACATCAGTATGCATATTCTCCATACTGTTCCCTTTACATTTCTTAAGGGTCTGAAAAGGAGAATTTGTTTAACAGTCAAGAGTTCTTTAGTTGTTGATCATTTCCTTTATCCTCATGACCTTAATGTTTGATTCAGGGCTGATATTGTAAGGAGAAATTAGATGCCAGTCACTCATAGGAGATAAAGGGTTAAAAGAATTAAAATTGAGAGGATAGGCCATTTCATACCCCAGTTTGCTCTACAGCTGCAGTGACATTAAATTTTTTTTAAGTTATCAACATACATCCAAAGGTGTTCACTAGTCAGGGAGCTCTTTCCAAAACTATTGACTTTTTGATTGCTGTACTTTGAAAAAAATAGTGATTAGTTTTTTGAAAAGTTGACTTAATATGTTTAATGTTTTTAGAACAAATGGTGAAATACAACAGTACTGTATAGTAATATTTAAAACAATCTACAAGATGACATGTAAAATAATCTTTGGAAAATACAATTTATAAGAAAAACAATTTGTTATTAGATAGCTGAAAGCAAACTGATAGAAAACATTTGTCTATACAGTCACTATCAGAAAAACTGGAACTGCTAAAAAGAATTAACCATTTCTTATAGTGTTTGACATAAAAATAAATAAGATATTTGGAATTAATAATTGGAGCTTTTATTGTGCATCTGGGAAAATTGTACCCATAATTTGGTCATTTTTAGCCCAAGTTGTTTTTTCCCCTACCCCTAAACATAGTTTTCCCCTCTTGAAATTGGTTGACTCTTCCCATTTTGATATTTTCTCCTGTAATGAACTTATTTTAAACCTTTTCCTCCAATGGATTTAGTATTGGATTCCAAAGAAATAGACTGAATAAAAATGGCATTGTGCTGCAGCCCGTTAAAATGATGTTTGGTTTTACGACACCACTTACCACACCAGTATACTTGAAAACATATTAACTTTAATTTTTTGCAAATTATTTCCACTACTTTCTAAATAAATTCAGTCTGAAACATAACACTAGTGACTGTGTTATCTGCCCATTGCTTGTCAGCTTATCAACAGTTGCATTCACCGCAGATATTGAATAAAAAAAAAACTACTTAAAAGCAAATGTGCTCCAATATGTTGCCACCCAAAGCAACCAAACATGTCCTATTTGTACAAGTATCAACATCCCTAGTCACAAATTCATGATGTATCCATGTATATGTACAAGTCATACCACTTGATACCACACCTCTATTGCCACTTTATCAAGTTTAAGTGAAGCAATTTTATGTTTGGCAAATGTTTGTGTGTTGTTCCTTTTTTATGACAACAGCAAACAACACAACTTCCAAAATTAAATTCCCACAATGAGGCTTGCCTCTTCATCTGTCAGTCCTTTCAGCCTGAGCTTCTAGAGGATGGTGAACAACAAGTACCCCTTGCCTTTTTCAACATTGTTCCTTAAACACAGACTGGATAGCTGGCCTTGTAACATCAGTAACAAAATCCTCAAAAATTTGACTTGAAAAGTTGTCATATTGTATTGTATATCTTTTCCTATTGATACTGTGGCTGATAATCAAATTCTGATGCTGGCTGTATTGGTTGCGGAGTAGGGTTGAATGGTTTTGGAGGTAACTGTGCAGGGTCTGGGGGCTGCGGCATGACTGAAATGCAAGGAAGAAAGTTAAATAATGAGTACCTAAAGTCATGACTGATCTGCAGTTACCAGTTTGCTATAACTTGATCCCACATGTAAAGTCTGGTAAAGTCTTTAACTAGGGGTGTTACTACTCCTCCCTAGATGGGATGCCAGTCCATCGCAAGGTTTACCCCCCAGCATTTCATCAGGCTTCCCTGACAATTTGCTGATACCATTTATACTCCTGGTTGGAGAAAGGCACTGTAAAAGTTACAGAGCTGTTCCACATTTTAAAACTAAGAAAAGACACTTGAACATTTATAAAGAGCTTTGGCATTAAAAAATTCTGAGAACAAACCTGGTTTGAATTGCTCTGCTGTCATCCTTGTAATTCCAATTCCTATTCCTTCAATTAACGCTAACAGGACAGCTCCTAATGCCGCTGATCTTAGGGCTGCTGATGGTCCACCTAAAGATCGCAGAAGAACTTAGTTACATTTTGCATCACCATTTTTGATCACCACTGGTGGTTATGTAATGTACCTCAAACAGAGTCACACAGTTCTATTCTATGGTTAGTTCTCAAAATTAACAATTACCATTGAATAATAGCAACCATCTCCCTTTTCATAGACAACTGATAAAAATTACTAAATACAGTAGATAAGTCAATTTTGCTTGATAAGTCAAGCATGATGAGTTTGAAGAAATCACTACATGTATCAAGCCAAATTTACATTACATATTTTTCATTATTATATTTTCAACTCTGAATAAAAAATTTCTGGTGTTCTGATTGGTTCACTCTTCTCCAGTTATTGGCCAATATTCTGAGTTACCTTATATGGAAATGCATAATTTATGCTAAGTGTTGTGGAGCTGAATAATTTTGCTTTGTAAAGCTATAAATATCGAAATGTAAAGGATTTAATGAAATTCAATGAAACAGTTATTGCATTTGCACTTGTTGGATAAGAGATACATTATAATGGACTTGATGCATGCTATTACCATCTCATATCCAATGCGTGCTAATTGTTGAATAATTGCTAATAACTATAACCATTAAATGTTGTGGTTTTTTTTCTGCTGATATATTATATCCCAAAAATGTCAGGCTGCAAACTGAGTAAAATTTCCTTTATATTCTGGGCTCTTTTAGAGAGGAATGCGGTTCATAACTTGATAACTCACCTCTTGCTGCTAATACAGCTCCTGTGATAGCACCACTACCTATTGAGTTCCATGGATCCTCTTTGCCTCGTATTCCCATCAGACAGCAGTCAAATGTAGAAAATAAACCTCCCCATACAGCAAAATTACCTGAAATGATAAACTGTTCAATAGCCATACAAAACTGAGTAAACTGTAATGCCTGTAAACTGAAGCACTAACCTCCAAGAACAGGTGCTCTTGTTTTGACAGCACCAATACTGCCATAAAGTCTTTGCCCCTACAAGAAATACCAGAGTTATTTGACCAATCATGAGCACTTAAACAGTCATATAATCCTTAGAGAAGCAGTATACTTGAGATGACCCAATATTTTTTTGTTGGAAAGGACAGAGAGTTTGTCTGGGTACCATCCCATAGTGATAATTTTAAATTTCTTTATTTGCATAACCAATCTCCTCAAAAATGTATCATACTCGTCAACAGAAGAATTTTCTCAAGTATTAAAAAGTCATTTGGAACTGGATTTAGTATGCAGGACTAGCATGAATTTTTCTTTACAATCATACTCTTTGTTTGTTTGAGTACACATGGTGACATTATCACGTGTGTGCATTGCCATGACCATTAAATATCATAAAAGGTCGATATTCATTTTTTTATCTACCGTAGCCACCAAATCAAGTATAACTTAAGTATGTATATCATTTCATGACAGTGGATAAATTCCCTAGGATATGTCTCACAGTTTATCGTCATAGATGTAAGGGTAAATCACATTTTGTAATGCTGTAATCGAGTTTGTCATCAGCTGATCTAGAATCAGTACAGACTACCACGATCCATTAGAACTGAAAGAAGTTTATTTTGAGTAACTGGTTCAGTTATATACAATGCGAATTACGACTTTATTCGGAATAACATCGGACAGAAAAAATCTACATACAAAAAAAGGTAAAGGAACGAAACTTACAGCCGGCGAATTTCTCCATCCTTTCACAAACGAGAAGATTCCTCCACCGATGGCACCCATCATAAACGCTCCTCCACAGTCATCCACGATTCGGTAAGGACTACAAAGAATTCAAGGACATAATTCAGTCATTATTCCTCTAAAAATAACCTTTGTGAAGAAATCCTGGAAATCAGAGGGGCAAGGAAGCATAAAATTACCAAGGCTCTCTTGCATATTCCTCCATCTTGGATCGTACACGTTTTTAACCTGGTTGTGACGCAATAATTGCAACAATATTATATCGCTGTATTCAATTGGTCAATATTTTTCACCAGTGACAGCTTCTTATAGAAAACAAGAAGTTAAAAATGCATGGTGGGTAGTCTTGCTTCAGCCAATGAAAATACACAATAATCGCGCGCCAAATTCTTGTATCAATATGGCGGCTCTTAGTAAGTGAATTTCTCTAAAAAATTTTCTGTGTATTTTCAAGGTGATCTCGCAGATATGTTGTCTTTTACGGAAAAGAGAACATCCTCAGCTAAGCTAGCAGAGTGGAGTCCGTCAGACTGGCCAGAATCTCTACGAGAAATGAGGGTATCTTATTACAAATATCTGTCTCAACATCGAAAAAAAGCTACTTTGTTCCATTTGTGTGATTTTTTCAAATTCTTATTTTTCAGACGATCGACAATCTGCTGCGATGTTCTATTTGCTACGAATTTTTTGACGTCGCATTGATAACTCCAGAATGCTCCCACAACTGTAGGTTGAATTTTACTTACCTCGAAGTAATGAAAAATTAATTAAATCTGTGAAAGTTGTATACATGTACATTCGAGAGAAACGTTGAGAGGGGGACTCAGCCTTTCCTTGTGTGGGTGACAATTTTAAGCTGAAGGATAGGACGTGGCAACTTAAACATCTGTAGCATTCATACCATAGATATAAGGAGAAATATCCCGCTTCATTCTCTTTTCAGATTGCTCACTTTGCATCAGGAGATCCCTCAGTTATGACACAAAGTGCCCCACTTGTTCCTTGGTGAGTACTGTTATGCTTTTACATGACACGTTGCTGTCAGTTTTGCTCTGTATAATGGTATATGAAGCATAGCTATGGACGATGTACATGTATGACATCTTATTAACACGTTTGACAAAATTAGATGAACATGTAACCATCTATAATTGAGATGACAGTATATAAGTTTAAGTACTGGTTTGATGTCTCTCCAATTTTTCTGTAAAGCTTTTAGAGTAATATATCATTATGGTGATTATTAAGGATATTTCATATCTCAAACATATCATTCCCAGTGAATACAGAGTATGCACTTCTTATACATGGATATTAATTGTTATTATGGACAGATGCATGGCTGGTTCAATTTACATCTTGAAACATTTTCTCTTTTGTTGTGTATTTATTTAGTGGAGACACTCACTCTTCAATTACTTTCTATATTCTGTCTTTATTCATCGATTAATTATCTAATAAGTTGCTAGAATTATGGGAAAAGTTTCTGCACAGCCCTGTACTATTGTAAAACAAATCTGTTTTCCCAATAGAAATGTATTGTTTTTGTCATTATTTTCTCTAGTCAAGAACTGAATGCATAATGTAGTGTGGGGCTGTGCAGAAATTTTATCGAATTATGTTACCTGATTACAGTACTTTCACATTGTTTAGTGGTCCTATGTAGTAATATTACTAATATTGGTACAAGTGCTTTTATAATGTTCTCAATACATGATGTCTTTTCTTTCAGAAAGTCACTCCTCTTAGTTTGAAAAATAATAGGGTATTGGATGAATTAGTCAAAAATTTCATAAAAGTCAGGTATGTAACCTAACCTCTCTAAGGTTAGTGGTTCATTCAGTCAATCACTGAGTCTGTCAGTCAGTTAACCAGTCAGTCAATCATTTAGTGAGTCAATAAAGCAGTGTATTGGTCTGTCAGTCAGTCAGTCTGAGACAGTCATTTAGTCTACCTCTTTGGTAATCACTCAACAAGCAAGTCAGTCAATTAGTAGGTCAGGCAGTTTGTTAGTCTTATGATCTGTCTGTCAATCACTTAGTCTCTGTCTGTTAGTCATTCAGTAAATAAGTTAATATTAGTGGGCTACACAGTCTGTCAGTTATTCAGTTAGTCAATTTGTCTGTAAGTCTGTGTCTTTTTCTGTCTGTCAATCTTTCAGTCTGTTTATCTGTCAATTAGTGTGTCTGTTGTTTGGTCTGTCAGTCATTCAGTCTGTATGTTAATTTATCTTTTTGTCTGTCTGTCTGTCTGTTTGTCAGTAATTCAGTCGGTTTGCCAGTCATTCAGTCTGTATGTCAGTCACTTGGTCTGTCAGTCAGTCAGTCTGACTATTTGTCTGTCTTTGTAGGTGACTGACTGTATGTAGGGCATTTTGTTTACAGTAAGCAAGAAATCTCAAAGAGATGGCATACAGACTATATACATGCATGGACAAAAAGAGTACAGTAAATTTGCGGTTGCCCTAAGTACCCTTATGATCATTTCATTATATTGCTAGAAATGATCATCTTAGTTGTAACCTTATTATTATTTATTCCATATTTGTTGTAGAACAAAACTCCTGGAACTAACAACAACTACAGTGCAGGTCACAAGTTTACAGTCTGGAACCAAAAAGGGTGGTGAAGCAAAAAACGAAAAAAGCATCAACACCTCTAAAAAAAACACAAAAAGGAGAAAGGTATTCTTTGTTGTCAAATTTTTTGATGAACAGATTCTTAGTTAACAAGTGCTTCATGTGACTATCAAGAAACAAAGGTGAGTCCCTGACAAGAAATTGAGCCCTTGCAGAATTTCCTTCAATTATTTCCTTGCAAGATTAAATGTTAAGAACTTTGGTCTTTTTCGAGTAGTTTGCATAAGGTAGTTTAAAATGCATGTCAGTAGTAGTTTATATTCTTTGTCTAATTTAAAGTGTTTTATCTTAAATGCTCAGTCAAGTTCTCAAAACAATACAACCTCTACAAGTCCAGACACAAAGAGACAGAAACTTGATGCAGAGAATGAACAAGACTTGATTCTGGTTGAAGTAGCTGAAAATGATAAGGAGGAAAACTCAAGCAGACAATCAACCCCAGAGGTTGCAGTCATTGAAATGGAAAAACAAGTGCAAGAACCACAGCCATCAGAACCACAATCATCAGAACCACAATCATCAGAATCACAGCCATCGGAGCCACAGCCAGTTAGCATCAGTGAACATAGATCTGATGAAAGACAACCATCACAGCCACAAGATCCAGAGTTAGGTCAGTAGGAGGAAGAGGTTCTTAGCTGGAAGGCCTATTTTACTGTAGCTAATCCTTGTTTCAGTAGTGTAACAGTACCAAGAATCTCAAGTACATGTACTTTAAGTCTTTCTATGTTTTTGGTAAAATTGGTTGTGTTGTCTGTTGGTGTTGTTAAGAGTTGTCCTGATAATGACTGTGGTTGGTTCTTCTTAGGACTGAAAATTTCTTCTTAGGCTGAAAATTTTACATGTACAGTATGTCTTTGGTAAATACTTCAGTCATGCTTATGAAGATATAATTTTCTTTTGTTTATCAGCTGAGTGTCCAGTTTGTGGTGACATGATCCTGCACAGGAAAATTAATTCTCATCTTGATGTTTGCCTTAACAGAACAGAAAAGAAAAGTTCTTTACGAATGTATGTTAAAAAATCTATGTCTATGTGTGTTCATAATTATAAGGAATTAGTTTAGAAACGTAAAAACTGAAACTTAACTTATACTCATGAATAGTGTCAGTGACATCAATAGACCTGTAAGTATTTTGATAACTAATCTACATTGGTGATACCATTTTCCACTAAAAAGCAGGAAAAAATCAAGTGAACCCTCAACTAGTAAATCAAGCAAGCGCAAGAGTCCAGTTGATGTAGGGCTGCAAGATTCACCTGCTTGTTCAAGTAGTGAACCAGGATCATCTACAACAGAGCAAGAAGTTTCCTTCGCAGCAGTATCATCCAACATGACAATTAAAGGCTCTAATGCTTTGATGTAAGTCAATGGTTCAAATATAAAACAAAACAAAATGGCAAAATGATCCACAAAGAATAACTGGAGGCTTATTCTTTGTTGACTGTTTTGCTGTCTCTTTGCCAACATGTTGTCAGTCAGCTTAGGTTTGCAATCCCACTGACATTACCCCCCTCCCAATCCCAACCCTCCCCTCCTCCCCCCCTTCATTCTTTATCCAGGAAAATGTGTTCTCTCTTTGAGGGCAAATACTGTTACACACATATAACTGGTTGACACTCAATTTTTTTGGCACTAAAAGCAATTAATTTGTTGGTAGTATTTTGTTTTTAATTTTTACGATTATTTTTTTTGATCTCTGATTTCTCTTTAGCCGAATGATTCAGAGAAGAAAGCCTCTTCCAAAACTTGTATACAATGTCATGTCAGACAAGGAATTACTAAAAAGATTAAAAGAATGGAATTTATCAACAAAGGGAAATCGAACAGTAAGTACTCAATAGGGTGCTACATGTTGGTAACACAATAATATGAATTTCAGCATTGACCAGCTGATCACTGAGAGAGTTCACCAATTGATCAAGATCAAAGAAATTATTTAACCTTTTTGCCTTTTAACTCCCAAAAGTGATTATCATACAACTTCTCCCTATAATACCCAGACATTATCCAGCAAACAGGTAATGAGAATACTCAGACTTATCAGGTAGAAGTTATCTTAACCTAACCTTGAATTTACAAGGAAATGCATAGCAGTGAATTAAAGAGGGGAGAATTAATAATTAGATCTTTGGAGCTGAAGGGTTAACAACTCAATGAGTCTTTCATTGCATGTGCTTCTTCTATTCACACTGAATAAATGTGAAGAAAATTATGACAGTTATGTTTAATTAATATTGATCTTGTGTGTTGTTATATCTGAAGTATGACCCTAAAAACACAGCATTCCAGTGGTATCAGACAAGTTTTGCAACAAGCATTGTCCTCAGGATCTCATAACATTTCAAAAGTTTTTGTCTTGTCATGGTAGCATAAGCTGCTCATTATATAGACACCTGGTTAATGTTTTTTTAGAGTCCCCTGTGAATTTGATTGATTTTTTTGTACTTTTTTTATTACTTTTTCAGACACTTATCAAAAGACATCAAGAGTTTGTAATGCTTTACAATTCACAGTGTGATTCAGAAAAGCCCATGACAGGTAACCAATAAATTACCTCCTTCATCATATGGGTACATAAATTATTCAAATTATTCTTCATCTGACAGTCCTCAATGAAAAGTTTATGTGCTAGAATTATCACTAATTATTAACACTTTCCTTTATTATCCAATGACATATTATGGATTTCAATGAGGAGTAACTTCATAAGTCCTCAATACTGATAAGGTAATAACAATTTCCCACACAGCTGCACAAATTGTAAGGGAAGTGGAAAAAGCTGAGCTAACAAAGGAGAGAGAGGCAGCATCTGTTGCTGAAGCTCCCACATCTGTATGTAAATAAATTGTTTGAAAATAATTTAATGCAAATGAATTATTTGCTTTTGTTTAGTGACTGGTTTTCAGGTGATGAAAAAATTCCACAGAGTTTGTATGGGCTAAGAAAGCTAGGAATTTCTTGTGTGGGTTATGGAAAGCCATGGAAATGACAAAAAAATTATCAGTTTGAGAACAAAAAAGCTATAAATACTTTAGTAATAGTATGATTAGTGTTTCCATGTAATTCTTTAAGAGTTCTTGCAGTTCTTTGGGAAGGAACAGCTTAGTAGCAGAGCTTGCAGAGCGTAGCCCCATAATTATACAAAATGGTAGTAGTAACCCATCAAGCCGAAAAAATTTGGACTTATGATCATATGACCGTAAGACTGTACGACTGTACGACTGTATGACTGTACAACTGTACAACTGTATGACCATATGACCGTACGACCGCACAACTGTACGACCGTACGACCGACCATACAAGGTGCTTCTTATAACATGCATGGTCAACTGTACTATGCAGGCACACCAACGCCATGGCTTTGTCCAGTAGTCCAGTGGTCAGTGCACTGGGCTCCGAGTTGGTCAACCCAGGTTCTAGTCCTGGCTGGGGCAAGGCATTGTGCCCTTGGGACGTGCAGGAAAAAAAATGTGAGCTCTGCTTTTAGGCTTGGCTAAATCTATATTATAGTTTTCCATAGTGTTACATGCATTTTTGTAAGCATGGACCTACATGTGCAGTATACATGCATTTTTGAGTGATGTGAAATTGCAAATGTTATACATAAATTCTAGAAATCCTTTTCCTTTAATTTTTTCATCAGTGAATTACCTGGTTAATGTAGATGTTCTAACTTCCTTTTCTACATTTGGTTCCAAAGCATGGAGTTTATTTTACAAAAGATCAAAGCGAGGAGGAGATGGACCAAGTTCGTCAGGAATACTGTAAGTTGTCAGCCCTCACTTGAATTAAGTTTTACTTGACTGCTTGAAGTTTGTGGTTGCAGTGTAAATCAGTCAGCCAATATGTATTGGGTTTATTGAGACAGAGTTTTATCTTGGTTGGGAAGCTGTGTCATCACTGTTGATGTAGCACAGGGTTCCCACATTTAATATTGTGACCTGTTGTCATGTTTCAACCATAATGTTTAGTTGTTTTTTCAGTGTCAATTTCTCACTCTTTTCTCATGCAAGTAATTACTGAAAAAATTGTATCACGATCATTGTTATCTGAACATCTTTACTTTTTTGTCAGTGAATCAACATAAAAATGAGTTTGAAAAGCTGATAGCTGATATGCAAAAGAGAAAGAAAGGGCAAAGAAATAAATCTGCCAAAAAGACTCCAGGTTAGTGGAAGAGCTGCATTTAGTAGTGTTAGTGTAAATTTGCTGCTGGTGCTGAAATTTTGGGTTTTTAGGCTGAGCTAAGTACTGATATTTTAACTTTTTTTTTCACAGAAAGTGAAAGTTTGGAGGTGTTAAAGACTGACCCCACTGATGAAGATGTGGGCAAGATAGACCAAGATAAAAGTGACACTTATGAGCAGGAAATCATGGAAAGCAGAAGGATATCACAATCAAGTGATCAAACATATCCACCTTTCTTTAGGAAAAGCACTGCTGCTCCAGGTTTATCAAAAGATGGCAACAGCAGGACTTCATCAGTCATCCCAGAGCCGCCATCTTCTCCAAGTCTGGTGTCCTTGGAGGAGGATGAGCCAGGTACACCATCACTAGGCTTAGAGGATGATGATTGGGTAAGTTGTCATTTTGATTGATCAATGCAATTGTGTAATACTTTAATTATTGTTTTGACAAAATTGTTCCAGAGAGAGGGAGAGAGAGAAATACAAGAAGAAGACACTATGGGGAAACTTTGATTAAAGAACCTCCATGTTTTGGAGCTCAACATTTTTTTTTATTAATTTACTATGCGTCAACTCAAAATCACAAGGTCACTGAAAATAGGAAAATCAAAAGAAATCAGAATAAGCTTCCTATAGTTGACTATTGCCTGATAAAATGTAATGCTGACCACAAAAATTGCCCCTGAAACAAAGAATATTAGTGAAGGTTGACACAACAATTTAACGCATGATACTTGGACTACCAAAAAATTTTTCCTCCTATTTTTCTAGGTTTTTTTTTCCTGAAAAATTTTGAGTTAAAAAAGTTTGTACTTGAAAAAAATTTCTTATGCTTTAAGGGGGTCGATAAATTTTTAAAGCAGTTTTTTTTGTAATGACTGAACCTGAACCTGTTGCAGAATGAAAATGGAAATAAGATAAAACATGATACATGTGTGATGGTGGGTTTGCTTGTTTTGCTTCAAAAGGACCTTAAAGATGAAGAATCAGAGGATCCCAGTGTTATTCCAGAAAGGTATCTTATAATTATTACACATGTACTGTAGGTTTCATTGTTGATTTACACTCTTTGCTTACCCCTTTGACCTTTAGACGAACATCTAATTTCTCCTTACAACTTCATCCCTGAATCTGATGTTAAGGTCATGAGAAAAACAGAAATGATCACCAGCTAAAAAAGCTCTTGATTGTTAAACAAATTCTCCTCATCAGCACCTCAGGAAATGTTTACAGTAGAGTATGGAGAATATGCAAAATGATCTGAGAGTGTAAAAGGTTAACTGCTTTATCTCATGGTTCCCATTGCAGCCCAGTGATAAAAGTTGGTTCAAAAATAACAGATGAAAGAACAGACAAGGATACCGACAGTGATGAGGAGTGTCAACTGACATTTTTTAAGAATAAAAAAGTCAAATCTAACCTGTTTTAATGTAGGTTTTGCTCTATAGTGCAAAATTTTAATTCTTATAATCATTAACCTCCTAACCTCTTTGATCAGAAAGGTAAATCTCAACTGATATCGTCGGCAAGTGAGGAGAGATGTTACATGTATATACTTAAATGTTATTTTTACAATTAATTATATTCCTAATTCTCATCCCCCCCTTTTTTTTTTGGAAACTACATCAGTGCAAGGAGAATGAAGTACAAATTAAGCCACAAATTGTTTTAAATATGAAAATCTTGAAATTCATTGTAGAAGATTTTGAAGTCTATATCAATTCAATTGTGAGAAACTGTATTTAAAGACTAGGTGTGTCTTGAATACTTCCATCAAAAATATCCTTACCCATTCAGCTGTGTCCAAATTTGAAAATATCAGTTTGCAAAGTTAAATTATAATTAGTTCAAAAAGTTTAAATTGCTATTCAAAATTCATCTACTGATTGTAAAGCTCATTCAGTGATGCAGAATACATTTTATATTCCTCAAAGAAGCAGTTAAAATTGATGTCTATGAGCAGGATAAAATGGGTCAAAGTAACAACTTAATTTTGAAAAATCTGTTAATTTCTGACGCAGTGAAGAGCTGTATAGCATTACTCCCCAGCCTTTGTAAATAACTGAAGAAATATATAATTCTGAAATGTTTTTTAATAATAATAGTGTGATAAATGAGGCACAGGTTACTACTATTGGTAAGAAATTTAGTCTAATGTAGAATATTATTTTTCCTGTAAAGCAACAGGTCAAATACTGAATTCCGACCCAATGTATAAAGCACTAGGTGTGAAAGAGCAATGAAAGGCTCTAAGAAAAGCATTGTGGACTATATTCTCTTCAGTCTTCTTTGCATTACTTTGTTCTTGCTTTTTCATCAGTGTGTCCAAGAACACCACCCCTCTCACAGTCCTTCTGTATGTACACACCAAGACACTTCAACTACAAGCAGTCCTCCACTTTAGCAAAGTCCATCATGCGAGCTACACGAGTGAGGCATTTGAAAAGTAGCCTCACTCATGGAGCTCCTGCAGTGCATCGAGGTCACTCCAAGAACTTCCCATGGCACGCTAACATTAATTTTTTCCCTGTTTTTCTTTTACTGGCTCAACAGACATTGCTGAAAAGGAGGGACTACTTGTAGTCTAGTACACACTTTCCCTCCATATTTAAAGTACATGCTTCTCCCCAAAATATGTTTATACAGTTTCTTTTTTTATTTATGCAAAGGATTGATTAAAGGTAAAGAAATGAGCACACCAAGACTTGATGACAATTATGATCATTTGTTTAATTGTTTTTAAGTTTGTTAGGCCATCATGGACTTTGACAACTTAATATGGGAAGAGAACTGAGATCTGAGAAAAAATTGTAAAAATGTTATTTAATGTACTGTAATGCCAGTTATTTCCAGGCAAAAGCCTTCACACAAGTTTCATATTACCCCATGAACTAAACAAATAGAGCTACACCAACAAATTAGTAACATCCTAATAATTGAGAAATGTAAGAAAATTTTTTAAAAAAGAATATTTGAAATCTTTCATTGTTTTCTTTAAATCACCACCTAAAGTTTGAATCAATATTTCTTTCTCTACCATTTTCCAATCTCTCAGTTATTTTATGAATCATTTCCTATCTATATGGTAAATAGCTGTCATACCCACCTTTTCAATAGTTTTTACTGATGACAACAAACAAAACATACTACATGAAAGAAAGAAAGCACAGTGTAATTTAAACCTTTCATTGCGAATCAAAGGCACATAAAAACTGAGTTAATTAACTATTACCCTGATTTGGGTGATTACATTTTGAAAACAGGCTTGCTCTCCTACTAGGCACAAAGCAAGTTTTTTTTAGCTAGTGAGAATACACTGATGCACATATGCAGTGTTCTTTGAAACTTGTTAGAAAGAGATGTTAAGTCGATTCTCTGTAAAACGGGCACTTGAGAGACCACTTTGTGTCTCAATTCCAAACTGTTTTGACAAATTGAACATTGAAATGGCAGCACCATCTTTACTGTTCTTTCTTGAGGTGAAAGCACCTCTGACAGAGGTGTCTGTATAAAGAGCAATGACTGTCTTACCAACAGCTTTTGAACGGGATTTTGTTTAGCAGAAATCATAAGACAGAAAAAGATTCTTGATCCCCTCTAATGACACAAAAAATACAAATTGTTCCTAATAATTACTGTACCAATATAAAAATCATTCTTTTGTCAGGAGCTGTCATCCTGATTATTTAATCCATTACTTGTAAATTCAGAACCAAGAGATGGCCCTGGGTCTGTGCCATCTTCTGATAGTGGTCTGGGTGAATTCCTGTCTGGTGTGACAGAGGGTGAATTTTCAGGTTTTAAAAGTTTATAATCTGTTATAATCACAGTGATGTTTCCTACGGTGACGGCCATGTGCTGTGCACTGCTTCTGTCAATGTTTTTGAGTCGAGGCCTATAAAATTAAAAGGTTTTAGATAAATATGAATCATTTCACATTCCCATGTGGTAGAACATTTGGGTGGGTGGGTGCTGAATAATTTCCTTCCACATTTTTGCTGGTATCTTGAATTTCTCTACAATAAGGGGGTTGTAACAAGTAGAAAAGGGTACAAAATGGGAATAGCAAGGCAATCTCATAGGCTAATGGTTCTCATTTAGTGCCAACTGGTGGCTAAAAAGCTGGCTACCTTGACTTTTCTTAAAATTATGTGAGTAAGTTGTAAACAGAAAACTGTTAGAAAAATCAAAACAATTCCCTGCTACTAGGGAGAGAACTTGGGATTAAGTCAGGAGACCAGAGCTTGGAGGATTCTCCAACTCTCATCCAAGGTGTGTGCTACAGAAAAAAGTGGGCAGTCATTTTATTTCTGTGCAAGTCCAAAGTACATAAAAAGCTCTAATTTTGCCCAAACAATATACTCTATTAAAGTTTGTGCTGCTTACCTTAATTTTTTAAATGGTCTTTTAGCCACAGCCTTTTTTAAAGGAGGAGGTGATGTAACAAACTGTTGAGCAACTTGCTGAGCTACTAACTGAGAATTAAGTTTTGGTTTCCTGGTAATGCAACAAAAATAAATATTAGTGACACAGAATGATTAACCCCTAAACTCCCACAATTAACAGAAGGATTAACCCCTAAACTCCCATGAGTGACCATGAGTGATCAAGAGATCTATGACATTGACAATCCCTGGACTTATAAAACTATCTGTACAAAATGTAATTCATGTTGTAGCTTGAAAACAACACCAACTCCATGCTGTTCTTAATTATTAATTATTGATGTAATCATTGTGCTATTTTAATACTCCTGGGACCACAGTAATTGGCTATCGCTGTTGTGGTTGCCTGCCCGTTATTGTTAGTTTAATTTACCATTGTAAGTATTGTTAGCAAAGCTAATAAATAAATAAAAGACAGAATTTCTCCTTACAATATCAATACAATATCAAGCAGGCAAGTAATGAGAATAAAGAAAAATATCAGTTAGAGGGTTCTTAGTTGATCTGATAGCAAATTCTCTGAACTAACATTATATGGCAGATAGAAAGGAATATTACTAATGAGATCCTGGGAGTTAAAGAGTTAAAAATAAACTTCTAAAATCCAATTATCACCTAACATGAAAATTTTTTAATTTAATTTAACTAATCATAATTATTTGAATTGTCTTTGATCCACATAAATACAAAGGCAAAACAATGTTCTCCCTTAAGTCAAATAAAAAACTCTGTGAGTCACATGTTGCATGTATTCAAAATCATTCCAATTGTTCATCAAGGAATCATCTAGCACTTAGCTCTCATCTTTACAACTCTCTGAGAAGTAAATATGAAACTAATCACTTCCTATCTAATTTAAATTCTGTCCCTTAGACAGGAAACTGAAGAAATTAATTCCCAGCAGAAATTTCAGTCATGCTGAATTTCTAAAAGGGGGAAAAAATAAACAGGAAAACATCCTGCTTTTCTCCCTTCTTCAATTCATCCTAAAAATAACAAACAAAACTGAATACAAATCCATACAGTTAAGGTTTCTGAGCATCATTAAGGCAAAACAGTCCGGATATTCCAGACAGTGTTATAACATGCACATTCCGAGGAGGGTCGGGTGGGGAGAATTGATACACTACAAAAGTAACCTTTAAAGGCCATCATAAATTAACAAAAGGTCCCTTGTAATCATGGAATGGGTCACGCTTTTATTATTGAAAGCGCAATATTTACAAAAGGCGAAAGTTTGACCGCAAAAATGCTAAGACTCGACCACAAGCATCTGTTTCGAATCTTTTATAAGTTGACTTATGGTAGATCGTATTCGATCTTCATGCACATGGCGTTTGATTTTGTATCATCTGTCACAAAAACCATATCGAATTGCAATTTTTTTACTTTCACCCTTCGAAATGATTCAACCTGATGTTATTTTGTCATTTCTATTCAAAACAAAACAAAAACATACTCCAGATGCGTGAAGCATGGGAAACACATTGCGACCGTAATTTTCTGTCCTGCAGACAGTAATTATAGAGAACAAACAAATACTCTAGTGCCACGCGTTACCTTGTTGAAGTTCCCTTTCTAACATCGCACATCGCACATTTAAAGGCTTCGGCTCCATTTCTGTACGTACACACACTACAGTCCCAGTAATTCTCATCTGTGCTCGGCCTTAACACTTTACGAATCCTGTGGTGAGACAAAACAGTCCAAACACTCGAGAAATTTCAACTGCTCTAAGCTTGCACACGAGTGATTCGATTGGTCGATTGCCTTTATTTTCTGAAACTTATCGTCGCTTTTCTGCATAGAAGGGGCAGATATTTACATCTACTAACATCTTAGACTCCAGCATTTCATTTTCTTTCACTCTTGATACCTTTATATGATTAACAATCACGCAATAGTCTCGCAGTGCTCGTTTTCCAACAAAAACAACAGGATTCAAGAGACACAAATTCGATTTGGAGCACGCGCTATAATCGTATCAAACTTCGACTCTAATACAACGCCAAAAGCTTCCTTACTTGACTGGGCTTTTCTTCTCCACCTTCTCCTCCATACTGCATGAAAAAGAAGCTCCAGTATAGAGAAATCTATATATTTCTAACTTGAATTTTTCTCTCAGTGTTATCTTCTGCTCTCGTTTGTATACAGGCACGGCTTACAGTGAATAACCAATCACAGAACAGGACGACCGGCGGAACCTCACGACAATAGCTTACCTAATATGGCTTGTGAAAGCGTGACTTCCCTCGAGTCTAGCTACCCGCGCAAATTTCTCCCACTACAAGCGGAAATGAAATAACACTGGAATTTCAAATATTCTGGAAAAAGATTGCGAGAAAAATATTATTTTTGAAGTTCGAGCCCAGTGAAACTGTAATTTTCTGAGAATTGTACAAACTCAGCCTTAAAGAACGACTTTTTCAAGTGCGCTTAATGAAAAACTGTAACTAATTCTCGCCCCTACCACCGAGTAGAGACTAAGAAGACTCACTTAAGTCTTTCTCCTTCATAAATTGTGTTTCCTCGAAGCGACAAAGATAGAATTTAAACAAAGAACGCCGTCCTCTCAAGAGAGGTGCACGTGGAGAACATAACCCCAGGCTGTTTTCAACTCATTAAATTTAAAAAAAAAAAAAAAAAAAAAAAAAAAAATTCTTCGCCCGACCACGATAAGTTATAAGGCCTCGAGCCGCGAGAGGTCTGCAAGGGATCTGGCACTGATTATTAGTGCCAGATCCTCGCTAATCCCCTCCCCGACTCGTCTCGAATCTATCCGGGGGCGTAGAAGTGTGTCTTGCAGCGCACGTAATGATGACCTGCTAGCAATCTGTCTTGTGTTGAGACTACGTGTGCTCCATCTTTGTCAGGGTAATCTGTCGCTAGAATCAATGGAAACAACCAAAAAAATAACATCCTGGCATCATGTGGATTCTGGGGAGCGGCGGGGTGGAACAAAAGGAGGTTGTTTCCTAGAGTTCATGCCTTGTTGTTGGGGTATCTTTTCCTTGCTGACTTGTTTTGTTCGTGTCAGTTTTTTTCCTGTTTTTTTTTTGGGTTTTTTTTTTCTGCGGATATCTTTTGAGTCACGCTATGAGTTATGCTAAAAAGCAGTGGTGCTAGTAGTTTATCTGCTTTTCCTTTCAGTGTTGTTTTGAGACAAAAAAAGTGATTTGTCTTAGACCGCCATATCCTTCCGCGCTTTCCTGCTATCACGTGCTGCGTTCTTGTGGGTGCGTTTGTGCTTTTCTTCTTCGCAAAACAAAATGCTGACAAACATGTCATTTATTTAAATACTGAAGAGCAACAATGCGAACGTAATTTTATTTCTTGTTTCTACGATTGAGTTTACGAAGCAATTAAATAAAAACATAAATTTAACATCTACCTTGGATTTGACCTAATATTTTTTAACTAAGAGTAAGCTATACTCATTATCTACCCACTTATTTTACAGATTTGAAGCTTAAATGCTTGTAGCTTTCATAAAGCTATGAATAATATGAATTTTATTGCTAAACTATACCTCTATAAAGACAGTCTCAAAGCGATTCTGACACATTTCTCTCTAACGCAACTGACATTCTAGTTTTGGCCCTATAGTCCTTAACTTCCAGGAGTAATCAAGACAGAATTTCTACATCAAGGAGACAAGTGATGAGAATAAAGAAAAATATCAATCAAGGGATTATTAGTTGATCCAAATCCAAATTATCTAAACTAACATCATAAGAATTGTAAACCAAACAGTAAACAGAATTACTACATCTTTGCCACAAATTACCAACCCTTTGGGGTCAAACCTCTGTTGAGTCGTATCGGCTCTGTGAACTTAACAAACTCTTTTTTGCCCTTTTTCTACTCGTTTTAAACATTTTTCTGTATAAGTCATACATTTTAACCTCGATGAAATCAGTAATCAACGCATTTTTTTTTTCACTAGAAACATACTAAATTCAATCAACTTCGGAGTAAAATTCGTTAAAAAAATATTAATTTTTATAATTAATACCATTACCATTAAAATACTATTAATACCACTAGTTCATATCAAGTAAAATGTTTAAAAAATTTTAACAGCGAGTACTTTAAAAATCATAACCCCCAAGTGACAAATTTAACTCAGTGTACAAAAATTTCCCAAGTCAAGGCACAGGCATACCTGACATTGCTTTACAAAATATTTCAAAAACAGACGTTGGACAGCATAATGGAATCCAGCTAAGAGAATAACGGTCACTCCGAAAGGAATCCATTGGAGTTATTTTTTACCCAGGGGAATCTCCCAATAACCAATCCCGGATCGCCAAATAGGCTGACGCAGAGGTCAGAAAGCAAATAAATCAAAATCCCGGATGACTTTTGATACAAGATTAAAAGTATACGGAGATTCGGTCTATCAGCTTAATCCTTTCGTGCTGTATATGCAATACACTTTTTTTTCTTACAAGACACCAATTTTGAACCCCTCTAGAAAGCCCCTAAGATTCCCTTCCTATTCCCTAGGCAACCAGCCTCCTTAATTTTGATAGGTAGCTATTATTGGCTTCCTAGAGCGTCGCGACCCTACAATTTTGTAACATTGGATCTAGTATTCTTCCCCAGGATGTATTTAACCTTGTAAGGCTCGGTTTCTGCATTAATTGCTTTTGTTTTGTTTTGTTTCGTTTTTTTTTAATTTAGTGCGACAGTATCCTCGCAAAAAAATAAAAGTCGTCTCTTAGGCTCTTTCGTCAACATTAAAAAAAAAAAAAAAATTAAAATTTGTAAAGAACCGAGACTAGCATCTTTAAAATTTGATAATCCTTGCAGAGTGTTAACAAGCCACGCGTTATTTCAGCCCGAAAAATAAAGTAGTTAATAAGCAAGAAAGAAATATAGAGCAAATTGAGAGTGATTGGGGAAATAGCACATTTATGCAAAAGAGGACTTTTTCCGTGTTTACACACCCTTATCAAAACATGTGGGGGTTGCCGCCATTTGAGGCAGTGTGCAGAAAAGTAGTCCAAGGTTTGCATGACTGACGGAGAGAAAACACACACACACACTCAAGAAAAACAAAAAGATCTACACGACGTTTAAGTGTTAGTAAAAAAAGGAACAAACAAAACAACATAAAAACACTAAACTAACGTAGCGATATTTATGGCATAAAAAATATATCTATCCTTCCCGATGTCCCTTGAAATGTAACCAGCGAAAGCGGAAAAACCTGGAAAGTAAAATAATAAGAATAAGGAATTATATCTATTTTTTGATACGCGCTCTGTGATTGGTAAATTTAGCGACCTACTAACATTTGCTTTTTTAAAACTTTTTGAAAAAACAAGAACTCACCACTGTTATCTTCGTGTAACCAAACAGCTCACTTAGCCTAAAATGCAACGAAGCAACAAGTTAGGCATCGAAAAATTGAATCACAGTTTTTTTAACTGCGCCATTTTTGCGCTAAGAACCAAATCACAAATAACATTTTTCAGAAGTCCTATTCCCACAAATGATTGTTGTAAGTTAATGACTTCTCTTTATTTTTCTACTAAACCGTTTTAATTTGCTTATGTAACCCTGTGCTCGAACAAGACCTGCCTAACAGTACGATACCATTTCTTTTTTTTTTTCCTCTCTCTTATTCAAGTGTGAGTTTGTATCCTTTGAGTTTAACCCTTTAACCTCTAAGAGAGACTGGACTCTAATCTCTCTCTACAGCATCACACCTGAATCACACATTAAGGTCATGAAAATAAAGGAAATGATCCACAACTAAAGAAGCTCTTGATTGCCAAACGAATTCTCTTCATCAGCACCTTAGGAAATGTATAAAGAACAGTTTGGAGAATGTACAAACTGATGTTAGGGTGTAAAGGGTTAAGATATGACGAATCTCTCCTAATAAAAACCCTCCATGATACTACCACATGCTGGAGATAACAGAGTGTACCCGTATCTGACTCTTAATGGTTACTTACAGGTGTCTTCTTCACCTGGAAGATACTTGGGGTCTAGGTTAAACTGAAATAACAACAAAAAAGTTGATTTAGTTGTGGATCCAGATCTTGAGGAAAAAAGGGGTGGGTGGGTTGGGAGCGTACCCGGGTAAGGGTGGGTAAGGAAGTGTCCCTGACAAAACAAACGGAGGATCTTGACCTTTTAGGACCTTTGTCAAAATAGCGAAAGAAAAGGAGTGAACTCCTCCCCCCCCCCCCCACTCCCCCCTTGTGGGATGGTAAACACGGCAACCGGATGGCAATACAAATAGCATCAAAAACACATTATTTAGTTGTTTTTCTGCGAAAACTATGGGATATCTTCTGCCTGTGTGTAATCAAGTGTGCTGCATGATAGTCACCTTGGCAGCAGTTGCAAGGTTGTCACACAACAAACGAGAAGGCTCGTTGCGTGACATCCTAATACGGGTGTGAAGGAGAAGAATCAGAAGCTGGGACTGAAACGAACAAACCGGCAAATTTTAAGATGACTTTTCTTTTTTCTTGAGATTTTCCACTAAATATTAAGGAAAATTTATGCTTGATACCATTACAAAACTTGATATTAAATGAACCAGTCTGACGGGCCATTCCTGACCAGTGGTTGGCGCCGTAAGTTATAAAAGTTCTTGGGTCTCAAAGGTAGCGGTTATTTCATACGTTTACCTTTACAGTCCTTTTCCCATCGTAGAGTGGGTTGGAAAAATTTTTGACACCCGTATCAGATGAAGCCTGCAAAAATAACGAAGAAGAAAAGAAAAAACAGATAAAGAAATGAATAAAAGAACTAAGTCTACCTCCAAATTTATGGCGTTCACCATTTAAACCCTCGCGGGAATTTTCATTTCTTGTGGATCGGTGATTTTTGTATTTTTTGGGAGCCAATTTTTTCAGGTTGGAGATCACTGAATTTTTTCCAAAAATCTTACGTAATTTGTTTTTCAAACAGCAGAACATTGACAAGGAAAGGAAAGTAAAACTTTTTTTACTTGACTGGTTGTACAAAGGGGAGCTGCTTAGATACAAGGAAACGGAGATCTGGTGCACAGGGTACAACAGGTAGCCGCTAATAACCCTGGCCAAGAAACACAAACTACTGCAGCAACATTTGGTAGTTGTTATAGTATCCCCTGAATTTTTCTAGTTTAATCAGGAAACGTACCGTATTAGAGTCTGGCAAGAAAATTATGTCATTTGGATTTTGTGGCAGGTCTAAGCCAGACATTTCACGATAGAGTGGATTGTCAAAATCCATGTGTTCTCCTCCTGAATCCTGCAAACAAATGTTATTAACGTGAATCAAACGAGCGAAAGATATTATTTACAAAAGATACTCATAACAGAAATCAAACTAGCAATCCATACAGTTCTTACACTGCAATGTTACCCAAAAATTCTTACCATTTCTTTTCTTTCGAAAATGCTTATGACATGAAGGAATAAATAAATAAATGAAGAGATAAGTGCATGAATAAGAAAAAGTAGATAAACCTATAATCAAGAAAGAAAAGTAGCAATATCCGGCGGTGTAGCGGAAAACCGAAAAAACGAGCGTGGTCACGTGGGAAGGTGTAGTCACGTGACCACACCCCTCCCACGTGACCACGCTCTTTTTTTCGGTTTTCCGCTATACCGCCGGGTATTACTACTAAGAATGACGCAATAAATATAAAACTGACAGCACACCCAGAAACTTCATTCCGTCAAATATGCGATGAACTACAGCTTGGCATCAAATTTGTCTTCAGCTCATAACACTGACAGTACCCCCTAATCATACCTGTGGTAGAGGCCGTTTATCGTCAATAGGTATATCCAGTGGAGGCATTTGCAAGGGATCCTCCATGTTATGAAACAGAGCATTATCAAATGACATCATAGAATGTTCGTTGTAAGCTTCGTTACTAAACTGAACGGTGTCTGCTTGCTAAGAAACAGAAAACACAAGAAACTATTTCACGAAGACGAGATACGTGGACTAAAAAGGCGCTTTGGACTTAGATAAATAGATAGATAGTTTATTTATCTACATAACGCCTAGGAGCATTCAGCATACTCGTTTACAGTGCGCACGTGCAATTACAAAATACTGAAAATAATAAAAATTTCATAAGTACAAAAGACTATAAACAATCATGTGCAGGGCACAGTAACAAATTCCTATTATGGTGTTTAGCGATAAATAAACGGTGTAAGGTTTAATTTTTCTATTATACCTCTAAGAGTATTCACATTAACAGCAATTCTAGTTTTGCATGGTAAAGTATTTGTCATAACAAAGAACGAACATCACAAAGATGAAAGAAGCCTGAAGGATGAAAAGGTCAGATAATTTAGTCCCCCATGGTTTTAATTTTGAATTTGATTGGTTAACCCTTTCACTAACAAGATCTTATTAGTAATTCTCCTTACTGTCTGCTGTACAATTCTTATGATGTTAGTTTGGAGAATTTGGTATCAGATCAACTAATGATTCCCTGATTGATGTTTTTCTTTATTCTCATCACTTGTCTCCTTGCTATTGAGTTGATATTGTAAGGAGAAATTCTGTCTTGATCTCTCATGGGAAAAGAGACGCAAGTGTTTTCTTCCAATTTCAGTGCAGAGCGAAGGAAAAAGAAATTACGATCCCAGATTACTATCAAAACTAAAGAAGAAGCCAAGAAGAATTTGATTTTGGGTTCTAAGTTTCGTTAATTTCTCCCTAACAAAGTTCAATTACCTTTTTGTAAAATGCTCGGCGGGAAAGGAAGCCATTCTTTCTTGCAAAGTAAACTAAAACAGCGATCAACATCACAAATATTATGATGCCAATGATA
This sequence comes from Pocillopora damicornis, assembly GCF_964200805.1. NCBI lineage: Eukaryota > Metazoa > Cnidaria > Anthozoa > Scleractinia > Pocilloporidae > Pocillopora > Pocillopora damicornis. The sequence goes on from NC_142674.1 coordinate 722,135, forward strand.
ATACCAGCAATAGCTCCTCTACCAATACCATATCTCTTCCAAAACAAAAAAGAACAAAGAAAGAAAGAAAAAAAACATAAGATTTCACAAGCCTAGACTAGAAACTTCATGAAATTTAAAAAACACAAACAAAACAAACAAACAAACAAACAAAAACAACATTAACAAAAAAAAAGCGGTACCTCCTTTCTTGCAGCACTTTCACCTCCCGACTGAAAAAAGTAACGGCAAACACAGGTAAAATTGTCAGCATTCAGTCTTGAAAACTGATGAATTCTACATAACACTCGGTTACCTTGTGTACTTTCAAGAATGGCATTTGTGGAGATCAAATGAATAAAAGGAGCTATTTGACGAAGAATAAGGACAAAATGTGGTCCGACACATTGAAATGGGGAATGTATGGAAAAAGTAACGAAAGCGTATTTGTGAAAGGAAAGCTGACACTATGAGCGTGTAAAATAAAATTATTTCTTCATGATGCATGTCTGAAGTTTAGGCCTCTACAAATTTCACTTGAGTAAAAAATATCTCCATTGACCCATGATCCTCGACAGAATAAACGTTGAAATAAAATTGGGGGGGTTTAGAAAAATTGCAACAATTTTAAAGTGAAAAATTATGGAATTTCTTAGAGGGAAGAATTGATGGATAGAGATCAGATATCCCTTCCATATCGCGAGGTGTGCTTGAGCCTGTAAGTGACCAACTTTAATCGCCCCAACCCTCTCCCCCCTTATCAAAAACATCATTACCTTTGGTCCAACTGCTGAAGCTGTAGTTTCTTTCGTTGTTATTTTCTGTAAATACAATGAAAACGTTAAAAACACGAGGCACGTTAATTCAGTTCGACTCTAGAAAGTGGATCTTTTACCTTTGACATGAGTAAAAAACGTGACTGAAACATACCGTGGTTGGTTTTCCTGGGGTTTCTGTTCGTTTTGTTGGTTCCACTGGGGTAGTAGGTGGAGGAGGTCCAACATACTATGAAAAATTATGTTTAAATATCAAATGCGGGGGATTTGCTAAAGGTGTGGCCCTGATAACTGTCATTATATATTAACTATCAAATTGTTATCCTCAAAAGCCTATTTCTAGACAGTAATTAAATTCTAGATTCCTCAACTTTTTGCCATTTTTCGATCGAAATTGTATTGAATACAATTTAATACAATTTAAAAATCATGCAACAATCGTAAATGAATTTATTTTTGCACTTTCCCTCACTTACATATGTTGGTAACATTTGTTAATATCAGAGTCAATAAGTCATTTATTTACTTACTGGTATCATCTGATCGATGAAATGTAGGAGACCATTGGTTGCAGGGATGTCTCCCTTGATATGAGCGACACCATTCACGACTATTTCTCCCTAAGTATCAATAAAAAAAACAAGGGCTATTATGACACAAAACCCTCTAATAGGCATCAATCGATGAGAGCATCTGAATTATTAGCAACGACTCATGAATGCAGTTGTGGTCCCAAGTCGTGGTCCAGAGTGTCACTCAGCCTGGACTAAAAGAGGAAGTATTCTCCAGAAACAACACAATTTATATCGCCCTCATTAGAAAGTGTTAGTAAAATTATGAAGTTAAACGCAACTCTAAATTAGAAAGTATGCCCTAATGTTTCGTAAGTTGAATTATGAGAGCATTTTTTTTATCCTCATTTCCGAGGATAACTTCTTTGCTAGCACCGGGAAATGCTCTATTTTTACATAACAGAGAAGATTACACTTTGGATCACAAAACGCAAAACTCTCTTACGATCTTTGGCAACTAAGAAAAGCCCGGCATTTCTCAACCTCTGCGGGACAGTTGCGCGTGGAAATAATGCGCATGCGAAAGCCCCATGGAGTATGGAGCAATGAAAGGAAGAGCTACGGTCGACTTGGTTAAACCTTACCACACTACCTTTCATAATTATCATTGGCGTATACAGCAGGCTACTGTAACCGCGCTAATACTCGCCAAACAAGTTAAATCTGTCAGAAGTTAGGGACACTCGTCTAGTTTGTAAATCTTACATTTCTCAGCTTTTTGATGTGCAGTGTAGTCCCAGCCAACGTTGTCATCGTTAAGTCGTCATTTATGTTGTTCAATGGATGCCTTCCTGACACAATGTGATTCTTCATAAAATACAGCGTGAATTTCTGTGACAATAAGAAAAAAATTGGAGAAAATTTTCTTCCATTTTCTCCTGAAACTTCTCAGAGTAATTGTGAGATACAGTAACTATGATGAATTTAAGGAAAACTATCTAAAGAAACATTGAGATGACTGTCACCTTGTAGTGAACCGCACTATTGACAGGCACAAACACTGTGAAGGACTTTGAAAACGATGCCAGGTCTTGGTATAAAGTCGTCGCTTGTGCGCTGGAAGTAATCAGTTGGTAGAGTACCTGGAATTGCCAGCAAAACAAAAAGCAAACCATTGATATATCATAGAGCTAACTACTTCATCTGTTCTGAACAAATGAAAGTTCATAACTAATACAATATCTCATTAAAACCATACACAACCACTCCATTTCTGGCTAGATTGGGGACGTATCTTTGACGAGCGAGCACTCAGTTTGGCCATCCTGGATTTTTGGTTCCGAAAAGAAAGAAATTTCTTCCGAGGGGTGGATAATAGACCAGAGGAAAGCCTAAATAACAAAATGGTGAACCCGTGTATGGTCGTAAGATTTTAACGTTAGCTAACTCCTCCTTATAACAGGCCATTCAGAGTAAAGAATGATACGAAAGATTATATTGCCCTTGGAAAAACGTGATACCTTGTAGAATTCAGTGGCACTCTGAGTTTCTCTGACGACCTGAAAAGAAAAGACAAAAACTCAACTTAAGGAAAATCTTAACTTGGCTGTAAGGGTACAAAACTTGCCATAAGAAGTCGACATCATGGTAACAAAATCCTGTCCAAAATGGGCAACGTTCAAGGCGCACAGATCCACGGATATTGGAATTTATTATAGAGACCATCAGGCAAGGCACAAAAGACAAGGGCTGAAGGAGGAGGGGGGAGGGGTGGAAAGGGTTAAAAAGACAAAAAATCTGCTTACCTGTAGAATGGTTCCTCCACAAGAAAAGCCGTCTCCAGTGAAACCCGGACGGCAGGCACAGCTGGCCTCCTGGCCTGCAATTCAACAAGAAATAAAACATTATTTGAACTGATTTCAAAAAGAAATCAGCTCGTCTTTCAATTTGACAAAATTATAATGAAATGAGAACTGAATTTAGCTAAGGAACTGTCGAACTGAGAAAAGTGAATCAATCGATTCCACGTTCAGAATTTGCTTGAGAGTTTGAGCTAGTACGTGGGACGCCTAGGACATTTTAACTGAATAATTCACAGCCTTGCAATTGAGCTGACCAAAACAAAAACATGGCGTCCACGATAATCTGGCTACCCCCTATTTCTTCTTTGCTTTCTCTTTTTCAACTCATTGACAGCCTTGGTTGACATCGGTTTTCAAATGACAACCAACCCGTGGTTCCTCACAAGAAGACGCAACTGTCTGGCTGAGCCAAGTGCGCACAATTTTGCCTAGGGGGGATATAGAGTGCACATTGTTGTACTTTACCGTTATCAGTACAGTCAGCATGAACAGAGCAGCCGCCATGGTTTATGGCACAGGGCGACATTGGCCGGTGAGCACGACAACTGGAGCCTACTTTGTAAAAGCCTGCTTTACATACACAGCGCCTTCGTCCCTGAAAAAGAAATGTTAACTTTAATTTCCAGAAAATCACAGTAGCGTTTGATACGACTGGATTAGTCAGTTACTGGAGAGTGAGTTTCCTTTTTTTTCCAAGACGAGGGCAAAAACAGCAGAACCGGCCACAAACCGAAGAAAAACGACACAGAGACACTACAGGGCTTGGTATGAAACCCAAAAAGAGGTTAAAATTATATTTCGTAAAATTGAAGGAAACCACTTCTAAGATTGTGCGACTTCGAAAATTTTTCTTACATGTGCTAATTTTGTGATTTGTAGTCCATGTGAAACTTCTCTATCCTTCACTACACTTGTACGTATTAGAAAAAAATGGTGCTTGCTTACCAATTGCTCAAACGAATCTTGACGATACAAGGCATTTTTAACAGTCCATGGGCAGCATTTTCCAGCTTAACCCTTTAACTCCCAAGATGTCATTAGTAATTCTCTTTACTGTCTGCCATACAATTCTCGTGATGTTAGTTTGGGGAATTTGATATTGGATCAACTTATAATCCCCTTATTGATATTTTTCTTTATTCTCATCACTTGTCTGCTTGATATTGTATTGATATTGTAAGGAGAAATTCTGTCTCGGTCACTTATGGGAGTTAAAGGGTTAAGGCTGCCGTGTGAGACGGTGCGGGAGCAAACAATTTAAGCCAAAATACCAGACAGCAACTACTGTATCTTCAAAGGTGTGGTTTATGGGTACTTACTGGTGCTGTAAACAAGCAGGTTGCGTTCTCACCACACCCGCCGTTGTTACTTGCACACTCATCAATCATTTGGCAGTAATATCCATCTCCTTGGTAACCGGAATTACACGAGCACGTCAAACGATTCGGGGCAGTTTTAGTGCAGGTGGCAAACACGTGACAGCCACCATTGTCTGCCTCGCAGTCCACTGATGGTGCTAAAAGAAATGAGAAAAAAACAGAACAAAATTACAAATTCTTCTTAATTACTTACATACATCAAAAGTAAAGAGAGATAGCCCGGAATTTCTTGTTTTACACATATTCTTCTAAGAATTTGGTGCTAAATCTAGCGTTATCACATATTTGACGTTCCTTTTTCTTCTCATCGCATTTTCGCTTGAAAATGTATTGAAATTGCAAGGATTATTAATTTTTTGGTCGTTCCTGAGTCAAAGGTAGAGTAGAGAAGGAAGTGAATCATTACATACCTGGACAGGACTCAGTGCTATTCACACATTGTTCACAAGCTGTGCCGTTATAAGACGCATCACACACACACTGGCCACTCCCTGTCAGCCCGTCAATACACAAGCCACGCCTGCTACATGGCAATTGAACACCACCTGGGCAAGCTGTGTCAGGAGTACAAGAACTGTGTTAAAACACGATAGAGTTGCAGGGCTGACTAAAACAATGATGTGAAACAAGGAAAAATCTGAGTCCTTTCAAGGACTCGAGGCGGAGACCTATACTTTGTGCGATCCGATGCTCCGCTGACTAAGTTACCAGAAACTCCTCGAAATCTGTAGTTTGTGGAGTTGATGGAATTGGTGGACTTAGTACAGTTGTGGTTGATCTTGTAGCAAGCGCATATGGAACTATTTCTGTTTTGCAAAGCCATATGATACGATGATTCATACGTGACAAGCGAGAGAGTTACTTCTCTTAACAGCAGCCTGACCGCCTAAAACTTCTTTCTTAGCAGGTGAAAGTCTTTTAGTCTATAATCTCGCCATGTAGAATAACAATGTAAAAAAAAAAAAAAAGCGATCCGAAGCCTGACAAACTCCGCTCACTACCATGGAACCAAACTCCATTTTCTTAAGAGATCGTAACAAACAATCTAAGAAAGACAACTTTGATTATGATAATATAGAACCGCAGTTACATAATTTTAGAGACATCCACACAGTTACCCAGTTAATTACAGCAAAAGAGCACACTCACAAGAGAGGATGCCTTACCCACGCAATCTGGTCCATAAAAGTTTTTACAGCATCTCTTCAGCCGTTGACGCTGTAAACAGATGGGCTGACATCCTACCAAATCACCATTGTAGGTGCAGTTATGATTCGTTACGCCCTGAAAGAGCAAGATAAAGGCGCATTTTAAGATCCCTCAAATTGTCAACATATCAGTTCAATTCTTATCCCCAGGAAGTCATCGCCGGTGTTGAAGATAAATGGTTGAATCTCAACTTAAAGTAAGATCATTATTTTTTTTCATTTCACATCCTTAGCGTTTGATATTTAACGAGTGGTTTTTTTTGTCCCTTCAATTTTGCCGGCACCTTTTTCGGGAGGTGAATAATCCTTTAGTTCCCAATATTATGATGACCCTTTTTTCCCCCCTCCTGATCTAGGCCGATTGCAAAAATAGAAAAATAAATAATGACAGCTCTTATTAAATGAAGAGCACTACTATTTTTCCAGTTCCGGCAAAATCAAAAAGGAAGTTTGACTAAAACCACACGACAGGGTGAAATTGGAAAGCATTGTCACTAACATTAGTTACACACTACTCACAACAAGGGTAGTCTCTTGTGGACAGCTCACAGGGACAAAACAATTTCCACACTGACCCTATAAAGGTGAGGAATTTTACAGAAATTAAGCAAAGCCTGAAACAGGGGAAAACTGAGACACTTGTCAACCAGACAGCTTAAATTAAAAAAGAGGATGGATGAAAACTGGAGTCAGGGAGGGGCACACAGAGACATTACAATCTTGGAGAAGAGCTTTTGGACACTTCTGTGAAAAGAAGGGCCAAATAACACGTATTTCTCACCAGGCAGTCCCACTCCTCTCCCCTTTACAATGTTGATTCCTTCAATCTACAGCAAACCTAAAACCAATCACGCCTCGGTTACAGCCTTTTTTCCCGCGCTTCTGGCCCTTTGCCTGTTTTTTATTTGAGTTCTCATTGGCTCCTCGTCATATTTTCCTTTCTTCTCATTGGCCGTTGCGATTACTTTGATTTTGGTTTTAAGTACCTGATCAAAAAGAGCTTAATACCGTAATTTTAGTGTCCATGATCTCATCACAGTTGCCTCCAAATCCAAAAGGAAAAAGAGCTGAATCCACTCCGAAAGCAACACCACCAAAGAAGTGTATGTCTCTTGCAACAATCTTGCTTTCACCATTTACGTAAAGATCGCCCTACAGTAAAAACAAGCAAAAGAGTCATTTTAACTATCCCATGATGTATGACAGTACTAAAAATAACGAAGGAATGGGGATGACTCGTTTCTAACCCCAAATTATTTTATGCAGAGATAAGTTTCGCTTCCATCTGGTACACTAAAACAGGCAACCGCCACCTTTAGTACGCTGTGCCCTAATGTTCGACCGCATTGAGAGACAAACTTAGCAGAGAGCATATTGATCAAGCATTATGAGATTAATATCAGTATCTGGGCAACTGCCCACCTACCCCTCCCCTAACCCAACAACAGTCAATTGATAACAAGTTAGGGTTAATGTTGGGTTAGGAGAGGGGTAGGTGGGCAGTTGCCCAGATACTGATAATGATCAAGCATTATGGTCCCATTGACCACTAAGAGTGACTACCATCTCATTTCTGCTCACAGCATCGCAGCTGAATCAAACCTTGTAGAATTCTACTAGATTAAGAAGGTGGCCCGAGTCTCTTTGGTGATTTCGATCACTTCTTTCGATCGTCATCAACAAATGCTTTTCGTCCTCGTGCCGGGCCCCAAAAAAGAGCTTTGACTTTCCAAAAGAGTTAAGATCGTGACGTGATCGTAGCGCGGAAGTTTGGAACACAGGAACATATATTAAATCGTAGGCAGAAGGCGACTTAAGAACAATACGCTTTTTCAGGGTCAGCCAATAGAAAGAGCACTTAATTTCTATTCTACAAAAAGGTGTAGTAAAACTTTTCAGTTTTCTGCGGATTCACCACGCACTGTAACTTACCTTTCCTCCTTTGCAAGATACAAATAAACTCGTTCCTCCAAATGTTCGCAATTCTAACCCTGCACCACTTCTCAAGAAGGACTGAGTACTAAAATCCGACTGCAAAGAAAGAATTGATTCAAGCAACCATTAATTGACTTTTCGTACACATTCAAGAACATATGGCAGTCATCTGCTAAAGTTAGCTTTGATTTTGAGTAAATTGGTTGGGTTCGAGTTGTTTCACCTACAGGAAAAATACGATTTATTTTATCTATTTGTGATCAAGTTCCTGTAAAAGTACATTCTAATTTTTAAGAAAAAACTTTAAAAATTTCCACTCAATTTGCTTTGTGGATCATTTGATGAAAGGCAGACAGGAGTTAAAGCCGAATTGAAGCATCTTTTCTCTGACTTCAAATGTTGCCATTTTTTCAAACCATCATTACAAGCCATTGACATTTTAACGAACGTATAACGTGGGAGAGATTCTGAAGAAACTGTGGTGCTGCGTCGACAATATAAGATAATTTGGTTCTATCAACTGAGATGATAACGTAAATTGTCTATCGGAAAGAGTTTCTAAAGCTGGCGCTTCGAACATTCACCATTCGTCAGGGCGTTAGATTTTGTAATCTTTGTTTAAGTTTACTGATTAACTTACGTGAATTTGGGTGACAACGTGGTATTTTACAAATCGAGCCAGATGTGAAGGATCAGTGAGTCGTGCCCTTAAGTCGTCAGGCACAGCTTTTATAGCATCATCAGTTGGCCAAAACATAAGAACAGCTCTGTTCACCGGAACATCTAGGATGTTCTTCAATCCTGCTAACTGTGAAGTAATAACATACATTTTTTTCGTAAACAACTGTTTCGAAGAAGGTTGTTGAATAAAAGGACAAAAATGCACGCGACAAACTCGAAGGTTACCTGGGTGTCTGGTACTGGTAATAAATAAATTTTAATAACTGAAATAAAGAAATGAAATCTTCAAACCCGCCATGTTTGGTCCTCCCTAGAGTGATATATTTAGATTTCCCTGAAACCGTGACCTAAAAGCTACCCACAATGCCTTCCGAGGTTGTGGCGTGCGCTTTGACGCTTTCCCTCCCGAAACCTTTCTCGAAACAGCTGTTAATACACATGCTAAGCTCTGACCTAAAGAAGGTAATGAAAGAGATTGAAACGATAGGTTTAAAAAAAGAAATCCCACATCGTTTAACAAAAAAGAACTGAAAAGCACCAAGCAAGAGTCGATTAGTGCTCACAAACCTTGACCAGTTTAACAAACTCCTTGTATCCAAGTCTATTAGCCACGTCGAGATAAGATCCCTAAGGGCAAAAAAGAAGACCAAGGTCTTTAGCGAAACGGGTTATTGATTTGCGGGGAGAGAGGTGTGTGGAGAAAAGAGATCCAATCCTCCGTATTGCAAGTCGGGTTCCTTCCTCTCTAGGCCACCCTGCCTTCACAAAATTTTATTTCCAAATGTTAAACCGCATACCTGTACTGTGCTATCCATAGACTTAGGTGGGGTGGGTAAATTATCCAGTTTCATTATCACGCCATTTGATGACTCGTACACTCCAACTACTCTGGAAATGTTGCCATATTGATCGATGATCGATGTAACGTTCCCCTGGAATAAATGCAGTAAAGTTAAAAAAAAAAGTAAAAAGAAAATGGTGAATTATTTCGGGCGCGGTTATTGCCAAACAACAGGAGCCTGTCTAAGCTTCGAAACAGATTTAAGTTCCTGAAGGGTGGACTTTAAGCTCTTGACTGACTTAACATTTTGATAAGAACCCAAGAGACAGTTACCTCTGTTTTTACTGAAATAGTTGCTCCAAGCAGAGTAGTAAAGTTAGCTGCATAATCATCACTGTTGTCGGTAGGAATCGTTGAACAGCCAATTATAAGATATTTCAGTAAATTCAACTCTTCCTCAGCTGATGACGGAACACTACGACGCTGCAAATAAATAAAAGATGAAAATTTCTGGATAATTCTAGCCTGTTTAAATGTGTATTTAGTTTAACCTAAAACAAATTTGGATCTTGCGGAGAAGCTCGAATTTCTCAAGGCTTGAATTCAATTGTTTTTAGTACTTTTTCATGGAACTAAATCAATATGTATTGTACCGAAGTAAAACATTTGTTTTGGACACTTCCTCTTGTGGCTAAGCCGGTAAGAATTTTCCAAAAACTAACGGCCAAGGAGGTTTTTTCCCTGTGCTGTCCAGTCCAGTTCTGGTTGTAAAATATTGAACATTTATGTTTGTGCACTTGAATTGAATACGTTAGGCGATGTATTACAACTCGTACAATTATTTTAGAAAGTGTGCCAGTTATGCTATCAGTACCTTGCGAGATTGTGGTTGTAAACTGCCTAAAGCAGCATTTACTGGAGCGAGAAGGTTAAAATGTCCATGAGAAGCTAGCAGTTTGTCCAGACCATTTTTCTGGAAAGAAAAATACACGCACAAAGACAAACATCTCAGTCATCATAGCATAACGAAAAGTTTCAATTCAAGTTGAACATGAAAAGTCACATTGAAAAGTCGAACAACGACAAAAAGACAGACAAATAGGCATACAGGAAGATCAATAGGCAATTCCAAGTACAGTCAATCAATGGAAAATCTATCGAGTACTAGAGAAAGTAAAAGGTTGGAGGACAACGGTTCCAAAGGAAAGGTATTTAAAGCATTCATACTGGCTACATGATGCGGAATTCATTTATTCTAAACCTAAGCTATGGTTCCAAATGAAACTAAGGAAAAGAAAATTAATAGCCAGTTTTGCCTCACCCTGAGTAGCATGTCCACACCTGACAGTTGGGGATCAAGCTTTAGAGCCTTAAACGACAAAAAGGAATCAATAAATTTAATTGAATCAGCAGCTGACCTCTGACCTCTGACCTCTATGAGTTAAACACCTATTACGGGTAGATACTTTGGGTTCACTCGCACTGCTCCATCGAATTGTCAGAATTGAAACAGTCAGCAACAAACTACACTCAGTCACTTTCAAAGCTTGAATTTTTTCAAACCTCTTTTTCTCTCTGCGATGAATTTTGAGCAATTAACTTATGAAGATCATTCTAAGACTTTTCATGTCCGCTTTAGCTCAAAATATCATTTAATTCAGACAAAATATTTATGATGTATTCCTCGACAAGAAACAAGGAACCCATATACATTCCGCCTCAACGCTCAGTTGGAAGGGATATACCGATTCAATCCCTGTTCAAAGTTCGAGTGTTATAGACTTCTTTTTCTGTTATGACCTCCCAAGAAATAGTAGAAGATCAATTACATCATTTCGAATCTCATCCACAGGTCATAGTAAAATTTACTTTCTACATACTAATGGTATTCTCATTTCTCTCATTGAACAAGCTGTTCAACGGGTATTTTGTCATTACCTCTGATATATCACCAATACATGTGATACCATCACCAAAGTAAAACTTCCTGCACTTGCACGTCCTTTGGTGCGGTCCAACTTGTTGACAAATAGCTCTGTCACTACACCCTCCATTGCCCTGACAAAAACCATACAACAAGATCAAAAGGATCAAGTTTAGGAAATAAACACGTTTTTCCGTGTTACTACACACCCTCCCTAAACCACTGAACCTACAACCTAAGTAAAAACAAAGGGAGAGGGGTGGTGCTAGATGATGAGCTCTACAAGACAATCATTATGATTTTAAAAAAATTGATATATATTGTATAAGATATGACAATTCAATGATTCTATGAGGACTTTTTAATCTTTTTATCCCCAAAATTGAAACAAGAAAACCGAAAAGAGTGGCTTGACTATATTCAACTTATGGTGTCAACATTAAGATATGAAAGAAATATCACTTCACCTTAGACTTTGCCCAAAATGTCCAATAATGAACGAACAGCAACGATATAACTAATACCATCATGCAAAACAATTTGGAAATCTAAACGGCAAACATGTATTTCCTAGGTTCTTATCGATGAAATCAAACATTAACGATTAGCCAGGTTACTTACCACATCACATGGATTAACACCAAAACAATAGCTAACACCGTCTCCTGAGAAATCCTTTTTACAAAAACAGTTTCTCTAAAAAGATAAGAGGTAACTTTAAAGACTGATTATATCAATAATTTATATCGTAAAATAGGTTGAGGTTATTCATCGTGGTAAATAACACTTCAAAAGAGAAATATAATTGTTTGTCTCACGATGTGGTAACTTCGAATGTGGATCGCGACGTTTCGATTAAGTTCGCATACTCAATCGACCTCATCGCCTGAAGAAGACTGGCGGTATGCAGTCGAAACGTCGCGAACCACACCCGAAGTGACCACATCATAGGACAAACGATTATATTTCTCTTTTGAAATAACAGTCAATGTTCATCATTATCATTGTACGCAATGACACAATTCTGTTTTGAATTGCAGGCGCCGGACTAAGTAATTATCTCTCACCTGCCCGGGAGCTGTGTTGAAGCAAGTTGCATTGATATGGCAGCCACCATTATTACGCTGACATGGATCTATTTCTGTTTAAGAAAAGATATCAGTAGTTTTGATCGATAGATGTGGCAGGTGTGCCAACCACTCAAACCTATGTGGGAGTCTCACGAGAAAGAACGAATCTCCCGGTCTCATTTTGTGTAAATGTTATAAAACCAAAAATCATACCCATTTGCTATAAAAGCAATTAAGAGAAGTCAAGCAGTTAGAATGGAAATTCTGTTGGGAACTTACACCAATCAACTAAACAGTATGTTTCACTTACCCAAGCAGACAAACCCATCTCCAGTGAATCCTGCATTACATTTGCAAGATCTAGAGCCAGGCAGAGTTATATTCTTAACACATGTGGCATTTTGATGACAGCCACCATTGTTGACAGCGCATGCATTAATTTCTGTAAATAAAAATGAACATCTACATGAGTACTCCAGCAGAACCTTGAATTAATAAAGAGATGGAACAAAAAATTGACCTGTGCAGTAGGTTCCATTGCCTGTGTAACCAAAATCACATTCACATCTACCACTGCCACTTGGTCCGCGGCATCTGGTAAAACGATAAAATAAAATCACGAACTGATAATTGAAAGATGAGTGATATACTTTATACTTCACAATCAAAAAGCTGTTGTTAACCAGATCGTCACCTATGGATACAGAAATTTCGGTTCTCTCATCAAATTCAATACTTAAACAATTATTCAAAGGACATTGTTCATTTCGATCGAACAAGCCCTTATTTTCCGAACAGGTCGACAGTCGGAAACAAAATTGTAACAGCGTGGCAGGTTTCACAACTTTTCCACCGATGAATAGTTTATAGTTGTCACTCCAAAAGTAGGACATCGGCAATGCTTCACAAAGGACTTGAAAAAAGCTTTCCATATCCTTAAGTTTGGTACTTACGTGGCATGTCGACTACAATTGGTTGGAAGGCAGTTGTCAAAATTTGCAGCTATGAAAAAATAAATATGTCAAACATTCAAAAATACCAAGATAAACCACAGACTTCCTGAATCAAGTCAAATGCAGACTTCTACAGAGGCTGTTAACAGCACTTACAAGCAGGAAAGGTGTCAAAGTGACATTCTTCCACGCAAGCTTATCTCAAAGCGCTCATTTCCAACCCTTGCTGTTGTTTATTTGTTTGTTTGTTTGTTTCTTTTTTGCTGAGCAATTAAACAGATCATTTACAGCAAAGGATAGCAAGCTCTCCTAATTTTGTTTTATCACAAATTGTTTCGAAAATACGAACTTACAGGTATTGCAAATAGGTCCTTTCCAACCATGGTGACAGAAACATCCTCCATCGCCATTAATACCATCATTACAAACTCCATTAGTGCATTTGCATTCTGACAAGACAAGAAAATAAAAAAATTTTCAGTGACACGAGTCTCTGAATGATTATAGAAGGTTCATTAAGTTAAGTAAGAGAAAAAGGCCAGCGCAATGCACTGTTACAAACAAGACAACGTCTTTTGCAAACATTGCAGTGGTAATAACCTCAAAAACAATCATTTTTCAGTGCAGCCAAAATCTAAAACCCTGTGGAAGAAAAGGAAGTTACTTGGAGCATTTTAACTAAACAGATACTCACCACCTGTACAGTTACTTCCATATTTTCCAAGAATACATTTCTCACATGCAGTACCAGTGAAGTTTGCATCACACTGACAGTGACCACTTCCAGTTTTGCCATCATCACAGGCGCCATGACCAGAACACGGGTTGGTAACATTTCCAGGACATACTAAAAAGAAGAGGTGATAATAATGTCTATAGTAAAGAAGTGAGCCAAAAACAACCATTTTATGCACATCATCTAAAAACTGAGAAGCACTTTCAGTTAAGAACCATTTGAAGGTGAGTATTAAATGCCTAAGGGCTCTCGTTTCAGAAATGTCGGCTGCCCTACAAAGTTACACATGTTGACCTACGACAAAAGTCAACCATTTGCGGCAACCAGGCTTTATAAGAGCTTATCTGAACACTAGTTATTAACACTGTGCACCCTGCTCGGGTCTGGAGCAAGAACTTTATGCTGGTTTTCACCAAGACATGAATAAAGTATTTCTACCAAATTTATTAAGATGAGGTGACATAAGTACGACGTCTTTAGATCTTAAAATGGCCAAACAAAGGTCAGGCTTTCCGCACTTATACAACCCAACACAGCGCAAGGTCCATAGGAAACAAAAACAACGTAGTCAATATATACATCCAATTTATGCATTAAAATCAAAGCACATAAATTTCCCAAATTTCTCTATCCCAAACCGGTAAAACAGTAACACAGGCAACTTAACCTACATTGGCAGTCTTGACCCCAGAATCCATCACAGCATCTCTTGATCTGAAAGAGTTCAAAACAAGTTAAGGAAGATTCTCAAAAAGTTTTATTGCAGATAGGTTGGCCAAAAAAGAGTAGATGGCGACTATACCCTGAAAAGTACTCTTTGTGCTTAATTCATCGATTTGAAACAGGAACTGATACATGCGGGGAAAGATTCAATCCTAACTTGTGATCACCTAGGTGGGAGCGTTTCTGTAAACACTGTAGTTAGTGAAATTTTGGGACCTTAAGCAGCCAGGACGGCAATACTCCAGAATACATCGATTAACAAATGAATTTATGTCTTTCCTTAGAGTTTCGCGCATGGCTGGATCTCTCAACCGTCTCTTACGACGTCATACGTCATCTCCAGTATATCGTATGTTAGCAGCGTTAAGTTCCAAATGGAAATTTAAATAATTTTCCGTCAGAGATTTCTTTCTAGACCCACGCAAATTTCGGCGATTTCAAGTTGTTGTTTTGCCACGTCCTCGTTGTTAATCGCTTATGGGATGTCCATTGCCATGAGATGAATATTTAACACGAGTACATTCTACAGGCAACAGAAGAAGTAATCGCCATATTGTCAAAGCCCCTTTTAGATTAGGTTGCTAAAGAAAATAGCTAATCACCACAATAAAACTTTTGATCAGTTTAGATAATGGTTGCTACATACTACAGAAGTTTTTTCACATAGTGCTTGGCAGCCTCTGAGCCTGAAGATTAATATTTGAACCCAACATGTATTCAGCACATGGCCCTGAAAGGATCAGAAATGTAGAGGTTACCAAGAAACCATTATACCATGAATATATAATGATTGATACTGCTGCCATTTGAAGTTCGATGTTTTGGTTCTATTACACAGGACAAGGACTGAACGACGATGTTATTCAGTGAATGGCACAAGCCTACTCGGAAAAAAAAATGTACAGTGGTCCAGTAGGAATTGTAACCTATAACCTTCCGATTAGTTTTTCGGACACTTTACCGCTAAGCTATAGGAGACTGACCGTTTAACCTATTACATCCTAATATCAGTATGCATATTCTCCATACTGTTCATCATAAATTTCTTAAGGTGCTGATAAGGAGAATTTGTTTAACAATCAAGAGCTTCTTTAGTTGGTGATCATTTCCTTTATTCTTGTGACCTTCTCGTGTGATTCAAGGGAGATATTGTAAGGAGAAATTAGATGCTAGTCACTCTTAGGGGTGAAAGGGTTAACAAAGTCCATGGAAACAAGCTTCCTGCATACTGCCAGAATAAGGACTTTTGGATCAATATCAGTAACTGGGCAACTGCCCACCTACCCCTCCCTTAACCCAACATTAACCTTAACTTGTTGTCAATTGACTGTTGTTGAGTTAGGGGAGGGGTAGGTGGGCAGTTGCCCAGATACTGACATTGATCCGGACTTTTTTAGTTCTACAAACCAATATGCATTTAATTGCCGTCAGCCAATACAGTGACTTCTCAAAGCAAGAAATTCAGTGGATCATATGTTTTACATGGGAAACGTCATCCAGTATTTCACTTCTGATATTTTTTCTGAACGTTGTGGTAACTTTGTATTAAATGCAATAATTTTAACTGATGCTGAAATAAAGCTTCCATTTGAAAATTTATTTCCGTTTAGTCAGCTCAATTATCAAAGAATCAACTGAAAGTAAACAGATTAAAACAAATCAAAAGCTTAATTTCAGTCACTCACAATTTTGGTCCAGCCCGCTGGACATCTTGGGACAAATACGTCGCAATATGTACAGTATCCCTGAAAAGCAAAGATACAACATTACACCATTCCAAACTGTCCACGGTTTCCATTAAAAAATCAGCTCTACTTGTTTACTTGATGATAAAATTATATTTTAGAAGAATCTGAAAGTAGGTTTATCAAGAAGATCTTCAGCTAAAGCTCAAATCAGGTTCCCTCAACAAAGAAGTCTCTCGTATCTGATAGTATGCATTTCATTGAGGCACTTACGAGACGTGACGATTTCGTAGCAACATCACAGTTCCTCTTAACTGGTTTAAGTACACCATTTATGCCATACACTATTGCTCTTCTAGCTTTGTGACCTTTGACGACAACATCAATTCCATTGACTTGCAGCTGTTGAGGATAAAATATGAAAGATGGCTGTCCATTGTCTCCCAGTCTTTCCTATCTCAAGAATGACTATTAAGTAGTTTCTCCTCAAAATTGTAGCAATACATCGTCAGGTAAAAAGGTAACTAAACGAAAGAAATTAGGTGACTCGATAAGAGAAAAAGTATATCAGCCAATGGCAGTTAACAAAGCTAAACTATTCTCAAAAAATAGACCAAAAATCTTAAATTTGTCTCGTTGTGTTTCAAAAATTAATAGGGAAGGCTAACATCTGTAAATGAGTTTTTTTTCCATAATATTAATCGTTGTATGAATTTTTCTAAGACTTCTTCCAGACTCACCCCCTTAACTACCGATACATGTCTCTGTCCTTTTGGAATGGTTTGCACGGTCATATGTGACATAGTCCCTTAAGATCTATATTATACATTTGGATTAACTAAAAGTTTTAGAAACATCTTCATCAATAGCCTCAGTCTTGTGCGCTTTTTGACACAGAAAAAAGGTTGGAACTTGACAACATATGGGTGGCTACTACCACTGTTATGAGTACAGCTTGAAAATTTCAAAAAAGCTTTACACAAACCATTCCTTTCCTAGGATTGGTAATTTTCACAAGATAATCCCTCCCATTCCCAAGCAAAGATGGGAATTCTTCTCCATTACGAATTGTTTCTTCTGTGAGATATTGGTTCACAATATGATACTTAAGGACATCTGGCGTCTGAAAGAGACATCATCATTTAACTGTCAGTTGAATCACCGACTGAATTTTAAATCTAGCATGATAATACTTCATATGACCAAAAGTGTAATTTGGTGTAAAAATACGCTGTAACATTTGACTACAGACAATGTCCTTTTCTAAAAGACAAACAGTTTTCCGATGATGAAGTACGAGGAAAGCCATAAGCTTCAAGAGACAGATACTACCCAGGGACAGACAAATTCAAAGCAACCATGTCTTTCGAACCACTTCCTTCCAACAGAAAAACTTCGAACGTCATTTGTTGAACGTTATGACAAATGCAAACAAAAAAACATCAAATGGTTCATTTTAGTATGTTTTATACAGTTTGCTGTGATGTCAATATTAAATACAATTAAGCTTTACTTATATGGTTCCGCTAACGGGAGCACCTGTTCCTTTTAGAAGATAATTTTTTTTCGTATTCTTAAGCTTACCAGCGTCTGCGTGTCTACAAGGGCATATTTTTTGAGAGCGGAGTTGGTTGGAGCAAATACAGTACACGACTCACAGGCATCCAGGGAGAAAAATAGGTTCATGTTCTGAAATAAAAAATTCAATTATTTGTCATTTAACCAGGTTGCTACTCAGATAAGCCTTTCCTAATTTACCTATCCATTCATTTCTTTGTTCAATTGTTTTTCTACAATATTGTTTCCTTTTTGCAGGTCTATCTATTCATTCATTCATAACACTTTAATGGCCAGTATAAATCGAAAGGAAAGAATAAGAAAAAATGATAAATAAAAAGCCAATGGATTATCTGTCATAGAGTTACCTCATACAATGGTAGATCACCATGCTAATTAAAGTGGATCAAAAATGGTGTAAAAATTTTAAATACCGATTCTTTGACAGATCAATAGTGTCAAACTTTCTATCAATGAGTTCCTTAAAGGTATCAAGAAAGTTTCAATTATTTTTCAGAACATTTTGAGTTTATCTTTTGACACCTTTGACTACCATAACAACACTAGATAAAAAAAACTGGAGTTAACTTTGAACTGTACCCACAGAAATTTTTTAAAGCTGCGTAAAGATGAATCTTGTTTTGCCAACGTGTACTTCTGACTCTATTTCTCGTAATAGTAAAGCCAAAAGATTACCTGTGAGATATTGGTGAAATCGGAAAACTCTGGAATACTTTTAAGAAGATCCGACGTCAATGGAAGCTCATTTTCGTACGACAGACGAGACGGCAAAAGGACCTGAATAAAGAGCAAAAACGTATAACCAATATGAGACTCAGAAATTCAATCGTAAATGTCTTTGCTCCGAGCATAATGGCGGCGCCGAAGGTTAATGGATATCAAACTCGAGAACTTGGTGTGATGTTCTTGAGCATAATATTCAGCACCTTGAAGTGCCTCCCCCAATCCAGCTATCGGACTGTTTATTTTGGCCAGTTGGTTCCTAATTTATAGTTGCAGTGGCTAGACTCTGAAAGTCAAATGGTTTGTGTTCGATCTATGTCCATTTTATTGCGTTATGTTCTAAGGCAGGACACTTAACACTCACAGTGCTTCTCTCCACACAAAAGAAAAAAATGGAAATTACTCAAAATTCAAGGCGACTTGACAAATCGCAAAAGGGGAAGGGACGACTAACGTTACCTACAATGGCCGTGGGAGTACTCCTACTCATAAAAAGCCCATGAGGTCGGAATAGGCTTCAGACGTAAGGGGCCAGTAGCTTGCAAGATTCACCTTGGTATAACAAATACAAAGCACCAAAAAAGTGGACCAACATACAAATGTTGCAAATATGGCGGAATCATGTCGCAATCTTACCTGGTCAATGATATGTACAATTCCATTTTCTGCAGTAATGTTAGCTTGGATAATTTGAGCCATTCCACCAATAAATACCTGAAATAAAAGATGATAACTTCTATTAAAAAGTAGTCATGATCACCTCCAAAACACTTCTGCCCGGGCAAGCTTGTTGCCAATGAGTACAGGAAATGTTTAAATTTTTGTTTCTTGCGTCCAAAATACAGCAAACACAGCTTGACATTCAAAGATTAGTAAGAATGATAATTGGTTACCTTTTGACCCTGAGTAGTAACATTTAATATGAGGCTATTCGTGGTGTTCAGTGATGGCACATTTTTCAGCGTCTCTAGATTATACACTTGCTCCACCAAATGATACCTGATAAGAAAAAGTCATAAAAGTTATTAAAGCACATTTAGTTTAATTGATTACAGTGATGCACGCTCCGACTGGTCGAGGATTGCGTCATACCTCGCTATAATCACCTCGCGCGAAGGGCTAACGCTCGAAACATCAACTTTAGAGACTCTTCACTGAGGCCAATTTATTATAACAGCTCAGTTGATAAAACCAAACTGTCTTGAAATACAGTTTCTTGAAAGTCTTCCCTCCTTTGTATATATGTACCTTATTAGATATTGAAGTCTCTCTGTGCTATTAGTCCAATATTTTCTATCATCATCAGATAACTGTGAAATTGCTGACACTGATGGAGCAAACATAGTGATGTTCTTCCTTGGGTCTGATATATAGTGCAGCATGTTTCCTTGCTGTTTGAACATGAAAAGAGCAAAAACTTTAATTCATGTCAATTTATATGCCATGAAAAGTAAATTTCGTCATCACGATCCTCATCATTATTATCCTCGCATTCATCGTTATGTTAACTTTGATGGACCGCAATAATTGAAAAGATTTTGTTGTCATTCTTATTTTAGTTGAAGCAGCAAAAACCACTCTTAAGTCAAAAAATTATGAAGTCATGAAATATACAACTGTAAGCGGTTTGAACCGCAGTCAGACAGTAATAAATCTACTTACCCTGATAAAATTCTCCAGCTTTGAATTTTTCTGTCTGATGATCTGTTTAAGATAAAAGATGCTACGATTTAGCCAAAATCTCAGATGGAAACAAATGTTCTCAATATTTTCAATTTTTTTTTGTCCCTCCCTCAGGACAACTTCTGAACATCTCTCTTCATTTTTTATATCATTACCTACCATAGCAATAGATCCTAGACAAGTATAACCATTCCCAATGAATCCACTGATGCAATGACAACTGTAATTCCCAGGACCAGTTCGCAAACACCTTGCCTAAAAGCCAAGACAATATATCCTATTACTACTATTTCCTATAATTATGGGGCTACGCTGCGCGCGCTGCGAGCTCCGCTACGACTAGGGTAAAACTGAATTGAAGAAGCTATCCACATTCAGTGGGAGCAACCTACACTTTATAATCAACTTAATCGTGTTAATTTAAAATTTCCTTGTGACTGCATACATTGCTCTGTTACTGTTCACTTTGTCCAATCAGCATTTTGTTGTACACGTTAAATTCAACTATATACTTTGTAAAATCAGAGCTGAAGATGACAGAAGAACTGTTAAAACATGTTTTTAAAAAGTGTCGCTTATTTTCTTAAATTCATTACATAGCCGCCGCAATCCAGACTTTTTGATTTTCTAAAGATATTAGAGTTCCCTTCAGTATTTAGAAACTTAAGCCAGGAAAGTTAAACAAGACAGAAAATGAAGTCACGCGTATTAGGTTTAATATCGAAAAGCACTCTGCATTTGAATTGCTTTTTTAGTTAGAGTTGGTTAACGCAAAAAAATCTATATTCTTTACCTACATGAACTGTAATTACTCATTATGATTTGATTTTATCAACTGAATTGGTAAAGTAAATGAACCACCGTAAAGAGTTTTAAAGCTGACATTTCTATAACACTACTACTCTAGCCCTTCTTTAGCATTCCAGGTACTGCGAACAAAATCTGATACAACTGTTTTGACTTCTGGAAGACCTTAAGACTTGAAAGCAAACAGCGAGTGAAAATCTTCAAATCTGAAATTTCTAAAAATTTCAATTGACAGTATTTTACAAATTAGCCACACAACTTACATCAAGAGAACACCCTCCATTGTTGACTAGACAAGGATTAACTTCAAAACATGTTGAACCATTTCCTGTGTAGCCTGACTTGCAGATACATGTGCTCTGTGAGAACAAATTGCATTAATATGCAAAATGGTCACTTTCACCCTAAGCCTCACTCTCAAGGTGAGGATCAAAGCAATGGCCAAGTAAAAACAACCAGATGGTAGCAAATGGATAAGGCAGGGGGTACATTTTCCGTAAATGACATAACAATGCTAAAAGAGAAATAAAATTTGTAGCAAAAAATGACTCTACTAATTGTCTTCGAATTGATATATAACTCACTAACCTGTCCAGGACCGACATACTGACACTCGGCATTACTGTGGCAACCTCCAGCATTTTCCTCTAAACAAGGATCTATAGCAACACATACTGTTCCATCACCACGGAAACCATCATCACATGTACAGTTGTTGGTACCTGGCCCAGTTTTCGTGCAAGTTGCCTCATGGTGACAGCCTCCACGATCAGGTTTAGAACAAGGATCAATTCCAGAGCACTGTATTCCAGAACCTTCATAGCCAAAGTTGCACTGACAGCTAGGATTACGACGATTTACATGGATTAGACAAGGAAACTAGAAGTGTCACAACGGGCTAGTATTTAGGATATCAGGTATTGTTACCTTAAATTTCAATACAGTTTTTTCCCTATGGTTTCTCTACAAACTTGGTAGGTACAGCTCAGTTTTCTTCTCACCTGTCCATATTTCCTTGTCGTCGGCAAGTGGCATGCGCATGACAACGACGACTCACTGACCCAGGACATGGGACATCATGTTGGTCACAGTTGTCACCATGAAAACCAGGCGAACAAGATCCAGCCTTACATGTTCCATTCCCTTGAGGATAGCCACTGTCACATGTGCCATGCAAACATGTGCAAGCTAAGAGGAACAAGCAAAGGGAAGAATCCTAAGAACGATTTTTGCTACTAGGGTGGAACTAGTATTCAAAGGACAACCTAAGAACTGGGTAAAAGTTCCCACGCATGGGAGACCATTGAAAGAAAGTAACAACAAACACATCACGAAGGAGCATTTAATTTATTTAATTAGAGACAAGTAAGTGTCTTTTAATAATACATGAATATCAAATTAATCAACTTACTTTGATTGCAGAACGGTCCAAAGCTTTTGCTCTCCTGACAATGTTCACATGCTGTTCCCTTGAAGTTGGGTTGACATATGCAAGTTCCATTGCCACTGATTTTATCAACACACTGTAAGTTGTAACACAACAAATGTTGCCAACATTTATTTAAATACCATAATTAACCTCTGATAAAGTCTATCAATACGTTGCCGACATAACAGTGCATTTAGACAGAATATGACAAAGTTCTGCTTCCAATATGGGTCTGAGGAGCGAAGTGGCCAGTAAGTAAGTAAACTTTGTAGACGTGTCTCAGTTCAGTCTGAATAGCATGTAGTTTTTGGGCAGTACAAGTTTTAAACATCCTGCGAATTATCAAACATTTATTCTGTATCTAATCAATACTTAAGCAGAGTGTATTTAATGCCGCGCTAGGTTAGCTCACGTTATAGAGCGGCGGACCGCCGTGCAGAAGGTCGAGGTTTTAAGCCCCAGACTGGACCAACACGCTCAGGGTCTTAAAACAACCAAGCTCTGACAACGGTTAATGGTTAGCCATTCTAGTCTCCTCAGATAAGGACGATAAGCCGTAGGTCCAGTCTCCTATCTCTTCTCTGTACTGGTTAGTGGGGGACGTTAAAGAACCTTCACACTTCTCCCAAAGAGGAGGGAACGTAGCTCCTAGTGTTGTGATCTGGCCTTGTTACTGTTTATGCAGGCATCTATTCAAACCAGCTTTAAGCTGAACTGAGTCAGCCTGTCTAAATATCGCAAAACACCGTACAGTATTTAATTTTGTTGTGTGTTTTATTCTATCAGATTTCGTACTGTACCTTTCCATTTAAATTTCCATTACAAGCATTATCAAAAGGCCCAGGACAAGGATGGCAAGGTGGACCATAAAACCCAGCACAACATTCTGGTTCCTGAAAAGTAGGAAAGAAATTGAAAACACCATTAAGAAGAAGAATGGACAATAGTCTAAACTACCATGGCATAGGACTTGCACACATAAACATAATTCTAGAGATATTTTTTAAAAATTATTGCTGAATTGAAAATATACATTTAACCTGCACTCCACAAGCAAAGGTATGTATGTTGTAAACAATAAATGTATTAAAAATCATTTGAGCTATTCCATGAGTGAAATGCGCAACTAAAGCAGTATGGGTAATTTGTAGGGCAATCTATATAAATACATAACATGCTCATGTTTTTATCTAATTGGCTGGTAACTGGCATCCTTCCTCGTCGTTAAATCTTTCATTACAATGCCTCAACAATTGCTAAAAATTCCTTGTCAACAAGAATTTTGGCATCTGAAATTGAATTTGTCAAGAAAATGCTTGACTCAATGAGCTGAAAAAACACTCTAGGATACTTAATCATTTACGATTATCACTTGTCACTTACTGGTGCTGAACATGTGGTGGCCCTACAGCCGCGGAAAATTCCAATAGGAATTCTTCGGAAACTCAGTCGATAGTAGCACACAGATATTGTGGGCTGAAAAAATTAAGACAAACTCTTAAATTAATATTTAAGACAATATGAAACATTAGCAGCTAGTTTCTAAGCTTCTTTTCTATCCAAAATACCATTTAAAAGAGTCTTGAAATGGAAAAAATATAACAGCTTTCAGTAAATTTATCACAGTGTAAAACAAGGCATGAAGTAGTTTTAAAAATTACAAAACAGCCTATAGTAAGTTTTCACCCTTATTGAACTCAAAATACAGTGAAACCTGCAATAAGCAGAAATAACGTCAAGCAGCCTTGCCAAACACTAAGCAAATGTGCTTCACATCTTTAACCCTTTTACTTCAATGATCTCAATGGTAATTCTCCATAGCACTGTCTGTTAAAACTCTTAAAAACTCAAGTTAGTTCTGAAAAAATGTATTGGGTCAACTAATATCACTTGTGTGCTTCATCTAGTAATGATATTGTAACAAGAAAATCTGTCTTCGTCACTCATGAGAGTTAAGGGGTTTATAATAAACATGAAGAAACTACGCACGTCTGATTGGCTGAGAACGAGTGCAATTTTCATGTAACACGTGTGCAAAGTTGTAACACAAAAGCAAATTACAAATGCCGCACACGCACTGCCAAAATTTCGTCCACCTTGACTTTCTGTGGTGCGTTTTTCTTGTACATTATTAACAAAAACAGGTTGGTGCAAATTTGTTATCTTTGAAAAATTTACTTGCGCTTATTGACACCAAATTGCAATTGAAATCATATTGTTACCTATACTTAGTCTACTAAGTGCAAATTTCATTTTAACCATCTTGATCTCACAGAACTTACTGATGGAGCATATCCTATAGGGCAACCTGTCCTTGGCATGGCTTTAACAGCTTCACATCGATAACAAATTCCCTGCCAAAAGTTTTAAAATATTATTAATAATAGAAAAGATAGCAAAAATAAGCCAGCCGTACATAACTCCTGATTCTAGAGCACGAATCAGACTATCCTCTTCACTCACGACATGTATATCTGACGCGTTACTGAAAAAGTAGAAATACTTTGTGTGCCAACATGTCAGAAGAGCTGACAAAAGTCTAAAGATTCCATTCTCCAGTATTCCTGATCCAGTAATATTACTGACAATCATTATAAACAAGACCATGATGCAAATTGGCAACGCAAAAGTTTCTATATGATTCAGAAGAGCTGACAAAAGTCTAAAGATTCCATTCTCCAGTATTCCTGATCCAGTAATATTACTGACAATCATTATAAACAAGACCATGATGCAAATTGGCAACGCACAAGTTTCTATATGATTCAATTTTAATCATGAAGTATCCCATCTTGAACGATAACATTTGGATGTTAAAAGAAATACTTGTATTGACTAAATTCAAAAGTCCATAAGATAATGAAGATGACACTTTGACTTCCGCAAAGTGAGAATAGAACACAGTATCATTATCATATACTTGACACTTATTAAAAAACTTGGAAACACAAAATCTTCATTGCTAGATTTTCAATATTAGTTGAAGTAGTGCTGGTGTTCTTTGCCCCATATTTACCAACTTTTCCTAATTGGGTTGGTCTATCTGTCCAAACAAATCATTTACTTACATTACTGAATTTCTGTCCATTGCAATTTCTTGGTAACAGAGGCTCAATGTCGTCAGGGATGATAAGGTTATCTGTTACATGAAGTATACCATCACTGACAAGAACACTTGATTCTGTAATGACGGAATCTTTATCCACAACAATGCGACCCTAAAGAGCAACATGTACTAAGCATCAAGACATCATGTGAGGCCCCAATAATACTGCAAACACAGACTAATAAAAAGTGAAAAGAGAGGTACGTTTCTGAAGAAATTGTGGTGCTGCCTTGAAGTAAGGTATTAAAAGATAATTTGTTTTTATTAAATGAATTGGTTGTGTCCTCGTGTACCGGTACACAAAGGAACGAAACATTAACGAACTGCGTCACAACTCCATGTATGGATATGACCGGTACACCAGGACAGCCCCAATGAATAATATTAATGATGTAAAGTAGCCACCATAGAGAGTTCTAAGATTGAGGTTTCGGGCATTGCCTCTTTGTCAGAGCGAATGAATTTCCCTCTGATGAAAGGTTAATATGGAGTGAAGTCTTGCAAGAGAGTTTTACAGGTTAAGGCTGTTGGAGACAGTTTGCTTCGAGTTTTAATTCAACTTTTCACCTTTATGGTTTCTGGAAGACCAAAATTGTGATACGTGCATAATTATCCTGTTTGCATGCATGAGATCGCCTTTTTCAATCCACAGACATGTAGGGAATAGAAAAATTACCTATCAATAAGACTATAAGTCGCCTAAATTAAGAACAAGCTCACTTACCGAGGGAGTTACTTTGACTTCCAATGATTCTCCCTGTACTGATACAACTTTGCCACTGTATACCAAGTCTAACACTGCCATCTAAAGAAGAAACAGTTGTCAGTAACTGCTGCTGTGACTTGTAGAGGATCTAACTAAATAAATTACCATCACATGCTCAAGCATTAAAACTTATGGTTGATTTGACTTTTGGTGTTCTCATTAAGCCAAGATCCTCACAACTTGGGCACACAGAGTGGCAACAGCCAAAGAGATGGTTTCTTTCAGCGTGGCAAAAAACAGAAACAATAGTTTGATGGTTTCTTCACATGAATAAGAATCCAAAGCTTACTCTTTTGCCTTTGTTGTAATAAGTCATGGTAGAAATGTTGTGCATGCACATTTGGCAGAGACAAACCTTTCCTGTAAGAATGTGGTTTCTTAAAAGTGACTTCAATTTTCTCATTCCCTATAGAAAAAAACACAATAAGGTCATGTGAAGTGCTGGTAACAGAGCTTATGAAATCCCTATTAATTACTCAATGTTAACGTCATGCTACCTGAAATAAAGAGGGTAGTGGTGTGATAAATTGTATGAGGATCACAGATTGAGTTACAGAGAGCCATTGATTTCTCCTTCATCAAATAATGTCTCGTTCTCACTGCACCTCTAGTTCTCTTTTTTCAAAATTAAAGCAAAGTAGGTGTTGTTCATCCACTTCACCAAAGGAACAGTCAGAATTTAAATTCACTGAAGAATATACAGTCAGAAAACCACAAGGTAGAGAAGTCACAAGCGGTGTTAATAAATTGTAAGGTAATCAAGTAAACTTATAAAGCAAGAAAACCAATTGATTTGATACGGTTTCTTGCATTGTCAAAGTTGCCACCTTCCTAAAAGTGGAGGGTTCTCTGTGTATCTTATACTAAGACCTCTCAGTTTCATGTTATTCATACCACATCTGTGCTGGTCAAAAATCTCATGGTACTGTTGTCAATCTTGTCAAAAGCAGAATTTTCTGGCACCAAAATAGTGAGGGAAGCTCCCAGACCACTCAACTCTGCAGCAATTCCAGATGACTGGTAAAAAAAAACAATGAAGATTCACATTTAGCTCACACCTTATAATAATTAAAAGAAAATTTTATTTGATAAATTATGCACATTTAACTTGCATAAACAGGAACAGATATGAGAGGAATATTTCCTACTTGACAAACAATAGAATAACTGACCGACTCTAATCTTCATTTCTAATTAATAAGTTTTTTCAGGGCGGAAACAATTGTACAAAAAACCACAAACCTTTCACCATTTTTATGTTCAACCTACCTGTAAAAGTGAGGCAAAAATGGAAAATCTACTTTGTGCCCAAAGGACCTGAAGCAATGATTTCTAGAAGAGAACACAAAGTGGTTAACCCTTTAACTCCCAAGATCAGATTGTTTTTTCTCCTCTCAAGCTGTTACACATTTCCTGGTAGATTTGTTAGGAGAATTTGGCATTAGATCAAGATAAAAACCTCTGTGTGATAAATTTAAGTATTCTCATTACTTTTTTGCTGGATAATGCATGGATATTAATGGGGAGAAGTTCCGTGTTAATCACCTCTAGGAGTTGAAGGGTTAATTATAATCATTACAGTACTGTTTGCAATTGGGAAGCAAGACTTCCATGAGATGTCAGTCTTTAACTTCACACATCACTTTAAGAAAACCCATAAATTAAAAGATGTGTATTGCATTTTGTTCAGTTTTACAGTGGGTAGTTGGAGGGGCAGAGTCAGTGTTCTTTGAAAGGGGATCAGGAGCTATGCCACCTCTACTGAAATAACTGACTAGAGCTGCCAATAACAAGAAGAGCCCAACTTGCTCGTTTGTAGTTTGTGATTGGTGGGTTTAGATCCATCAGCAATATTAGGTCATTCTGTTTCTTTTTCTGTGTGTGAAAAAGTACTTTGTACGGTGCTGGCAGTTGCTGACATCTGTTGAGGAGAGTCTAAGTAAGTGAACCAGTTATCCAGAGTCTTTTAGGTGACTAACCAATACTTACAGAGCTTGTCTCTTGATAGTCTCCGACATGCCACATAATCTTGTCAATAACATGAATCATGCCATTGCCGGCTAACAAATCACGGAATAGCACTGATGCATTTACTGACTGATTGTCCAGTTTTAAGTACATAACATTCTGTAAAAAACAATGACAAAGATGATATTAGTGATTACAAAAGCACTAGACACTTGTCCACTTTACAAATGCTTACCTACCATTGTAAGTATCAAAACATGCATTAATAACTTTTAACCTGGTACTCTGAGATGCTTGCATCAATCCCCTGTAGCGTTGTGACTTTCTTGTACTTTTTCAACAACATAGAGTCTAAATCAGCAGCCACTAAGTGCCGACTGACAAAATGTGAGGCCATGTCTGTGTTTGCGGATAGCTCACTAAGCTAAGGATGAAGCAAAACGTGTCAGTGAGTAAGATGCAGGACAAGTCTTTTGGCTGGGAAATAAGGCCAATTAACTTGTACCTTCTAGTGAAGGGTTTTCACTAAAGAAGGTTTCTGGCAGTAAATTGACATCAGATTCTGTATAAATCAAATTTGCCACAATTTCAATGTTGCAACAGATATGTTCAAACCACCATCAAATTTGTATAGCCATTGAAGCATAACTTTTAATTGCTCAATTAAAAAAGCAGTTTTGAAAGCTTGCTTCAAAATTAGATGGTCAATATGTAAATTTTGTGTCATACAGCCTGATAGAGGAGAAATAAGAAGTTTTTGACTTTTTCACAGATAGTAAAAAAAACATTCATAAATGAAATTGATACTACTTTTTAAAAATGTTGTTAGACAATACCCTTGAATTACCAATGCATCACTCCACCTGTTTTCGCACATGCAACAATTATGTTAAATTGGCTCTCACCGGTGTGATTTATTCACTAACTGCACCGTTTCTGCTCTAATTTGCATGTCTTTCCTAGCCTATGAAGTTTACTCCCTATAAAACTAGTACACATACCACTTTCAATACAACTATTACCTCTTCTTGAGTGAGATTTGAAAATGCGCTGTTCACCATTAAGAAAAGAGTAAATGGCCCTGCTCCAGAAAGAGCCAAGTGCATGAATGAACCTGTCAGCAAATCAATTGCTGTGGTTAATTGTCCTTTGAGTCCAATTGGGCCTCTAAGGTTCAGGTCTTTTACCCTCTGCAATTACAACAACATACGTCTTAGCACATAATTTTGTACTGCATAGATCAGGGAAGGCTTCTTCAAAGTAGGATGGGGTAACAGTTACAAACTTGTGTAAGGCTTATATGAGGCTTAAACCTCTTTTTTTTTACCTTGTGTACCACCAGGCCTCATATTCATATTCATGCAGTAGGAAGGAAAGGTAAAGTGACTATCTAAACACCAGAAAATTAAGAATGTATGCAAAGTAGATTGTCCATATATGCACCTTGTCACAAAACTGAAGTATATTTCTTGACCTTAAAAAATCACCTTACAAAGATGGGGTACCCACATCCAAGGACCCCACCTAGTGACTAAGCCACCAAGCTTCTGTAGATAGCCATACCTCGCAAAAAAGACTACGGGGGAAGGAGGATAATGACTGTGGGAGAGAGGTGGCTGTAGTAGGAAGAAAGGGAGGGATATCACATTTGGATTTCTATTTTATGGAAGCTAAGGTATTTCTATATAGAAAAGAAAACCTGAGACGAGAATCCATAATTCAAAACATTACACTTTCAGAGTCAATCTGGACATTATTAATCAGTTATGATTGCATTAATGTGTTTTGAGCTGTGAATAATGTTACTTTAATTTGTAAGTTACATTCCTTTCTTTTAACAAGACAGACTCACCTGGAGAATATTACCATAACATGTGGTGCCATTTCCTCTGTACCCACTCTTACAATTGCATCTAAGTTAAAGTGGCAGGAAACAATTATGATTAATTCAAGTAAAGTAGCTAAAGAAACACATGACACTCTTAAAATGTTCAACATAAGCCTTTTATAAAAACATAATCCAAACCTCTTCACTCCTGGTGCCTCCATTGTACAGTTTGCATTCATGTCGCATCCACTGCCATTTTTACACAGATCAATGAGTGCACAGCCAGCCCCACTGGTGTAGTTTTCAAATCCAAAAAGGCAGCTACAGCTACTCTATGATTGTGAACAAATTTTCCAAGTGATTCATCAAATTATGAACTTTGACTTTGAGACTTTATGCTGTCAAGATATTGGCCTAAAGATATGCTAGATAGGACAGTCTGGGCCATCAAACTTCTTCAGGGCAAGTCACATACCTTGATCTAACAGGCTCCGTTTTTTACAACCCATCTTATTTGTGTATGTGACAGGACGGTTATCACACATCATGATCCATCAAATATTTTCAATAACCCACAGTTGGTTGAAACACATCATGTGACCAAATATTCCCCACAGCTAAAACTGGAGGATATCTGAGGATATCACTCACAAGTGATCTTCCCCAATCTTCAAACCTTATGTGCACTGATTCATATAATACACTTAATTTAAGATGAGAAAGCATTTTCATAGTTGTTACTGAAGAGGAAAATCTGTTTGTTCACAAAGTCATACGAGATAATATTCAAAAGAAAACATGCTATGCATATCTGTGTAAATCTTCTCGCCAAATAGAGGCTACAGTTTGTATAACCACAGTCTACATTGATAATAATTGTCCTTGGACTATTTAAGTAAAAAAGAAACAAAGCCAGTGGAAAAAAAAGCCACCACTTCTCAGACAAATATATTTATTTTTTGGACAATCTCTCAGCCACAGACATTATCAACCAATATATCAGCTGCCTGAAAGGGTTTACATACTAAATAGTATCCTCTTCAAGCTCATCTACCATTGATGAAATTAAATTTACCAAACAGTACAAAACATAAGATACCATTTTTTACATTTCTGAAGTTTCAAGTCAATATTACCTTTCCAGGATGTATGTAATTGCACTGAGTTGAACGTGATGGACAGCCACCATTGTTCCTCTGGCAAGGATCAATAGCTGTTAAAGGAAGAAATGTTTGGAAATAAATGCAAAGTTCTGTGACTGATGGTTCTTTCATCAAGGGAAACATCATGTATAAGAAACTGTTCCTGGCATTACAGAAACTTTAGAATTAATTTTCTAGCTTATAGTATTTTCAAACTTACTATGGACCTTTTATACCTTCCTGCAAATAAAACGCTGCATTATGTTTAGATCAATTTTAATTATTTTTAATTTTAAAAAACTTCATGACTTTCCCTTTTATATTCAAACTAAGCTGTACAAAACTTGAATTCCAGCTCTCCTTCTGCATGATCAAATGCTCTTTTTCCCCTTATGGCAAGTCCCTCTTACTGCCCTTCATAGTAGTCATGGAAAAAATTTACTCTGGCCAGCTTTATAAACAAACTAAATAATAAAAGTAATGTGAGAACATTAAACAGACTTCCAAACATTATACTTGAGTAAGAACACTGCACAATGGTTTTAAAAAGCTTTTACGCACAATCCATTTTAAACATTAACATACCAATGCAAACTGTTCCATCTCCTGTATAAGCAGCAGCACAGGTGCAGTTGTTCCTCCCTGGCCTTAGGTAGAGGCAATCTGCATTACTATGGCAGCCATGGGTACCATCCTGGCAAGGATTGATTGCTAGAAGCAACAGGGCAGGTAGGAAAAAAGTGAAAAAGTGGTTCAAACAATGTGAAGAATGATTTTTCTTGGTCAGTGACAAACGCAAACTATATATTAAAACAACATGCTAACAACAGCTCCCAACAAGTAGAAAAAACAGCCTTACACACAAGCCAAGTGTTTCATAACACCCACTAATTCCAAAGGAAGACCTGAATTAAAGGGCACTGGTATTGCTAACTCAATCCTCTAATTCATCTTCCTTTCTCTCTTTTTCTTGTTAATTCCTTGAACTACAAAGTCCTCAAATTTTCCTAATTAACCCTTCAAACCTCTTTTGGAAAAAAATTAATACACATGAAAGACCTTTACCTTTGCAAACACCACTGACATTCTTATATCCTGGGTTACATACACAAGTATCAATACTTTCAATTCTGAAGCAGTTGGCATTAACTCCACAGGAAAGGTTTCTGTCACATCTTGGCAAAGCTAACAAATAACAAAGTAAAATTTACAATAAGAAGGAGTAAAATAATTAAAACTAAGAAATGATTCCACTGAAAGGCCACAGGTAACCCACTACTTACTATTATCACAGTTTGACCCAGCATATCCTAAGACACAAGTGCCTGGCTTGCAGTGTCCTGTGCCATTCAATCCACTGTCACATGTCCCATGTTTGCATAGACAGGCTAAAAAAATAAGTTAAACATACTTGACTATAAATGTCTTTTTCCATTTTAAGAGAACTTTGAAAACTAAACTCTTTAAATCGCCTTCAATACTAACACATGATCACCTACTTCTAATCAATTTAAAAGATAATTGTTCCATGTTGCTGTAGGTTTGTTTAGTTACTGCCAGTTACAAATCACAGATGGCATCAAAATGTGGTATTAGGTACAAAAAAGTGGCACCTTTCTTAAAATAAGTAGTCACAAGTAATCATTTTTATCACAATCATGGCAGTATAATGTTGCAATCTGATTAGCTAATCTGCCATCCTAAATAAGAGTACAAAGAATGCTGTTCATGTCAACATGTCACGCAATGGTCATGATGTCAATATTGTGGTAATTACAAAACAACTTACAGTGCTTTAACATGCTCTGTACTCTTGTCAACAACAACATTTGTCATCACAGTGGTCAAAATCTTGTGCACTCATAAGGTAGTAAGGCCTGAGGTAGTGTGTAAATACACGTAATACTTACTTTCATTGCAGTAACTACCAAATTTGTTTGAATCCCTACACAGCTCGCATGCAAATCCCTTAAAACCATCCTTAAGTGAAAGTAGGATATATAAGAACAAATCAATGACAATTTGCTGGCATTATAAATTTACAAGGAATCAGAACTAACCATAAAACCTGTATTAGGCCACACCATATTTAAAGCAGTCACCCTGTATTAGGTGCTTGGTTATCTTAGTCCATAAAGTGTTAGTACCCCTTAATTGCCGTAATTTTCACCTCCATCAAGCAGTAGTGGTCACCTTTCACTGAGTCCCAATGGCCTGTTTGTATTTTCTTCTACCTGAATTTATTGGTTTCTTAAAGCAGGACCACTCACACAAAACATAGACTAAATAAATCTTCCACGTATATCTATCTCCCAAAATCAATGTTGGTAGTATCATTGAGCAAATTATTGTACATTAAGTGGTCAACTTTCGCATAAAAGGATGTTTTTATTGTTTCTTTTTTAATACCCTTATGATATTCTGGGAAACCTGTATTAAGAGGTCACCAAGCCATTCCCCAAAGGTGACTGCCTAATACAGGTTTGACTGTACTGGATATAGTGAATGGAATTAAAATTACCTACAATACTTTGCAAATAATCATCAATCATGGTAGTTTGAGCCAGCAGGCTATTGAGCTGTTTTTTCATTGATGCAAATCTATCTCAGATTCATTGCCTCGCTCAAAGATCTGTAACTGCTTTTAAAATAAGAGTATAATTATGATTTGTAATCTCACCTGACAAGTGCATGTTCCATCACCACCCACTGTGTCATTACAAGAGCCACGCCCACTGCACGCAGGTGTACCAGGACATGCTGTAAAGAAAAGAACATTGATTACATCACAAAACAATGCTGGATCACTTTGCAGTTGTGAGCCTAGTATTCAAACCAACAAACAAGAATTACAATTGTGACAAAAGTTGTAAAGTTTGTATATTAAGTAAAACTGCACCATGATTTTGAGTGCAATTTCTTTAAGTGTTTATAAGCACAGTCATGTAAATTATTCAAACCATTGCACAAGCCTTTAGTGCAACATAGTTACTAAAACAAGGAATGACCTAAAATGAACTAAAATGACCTGAAGTGACCTAAAATGACCTTGAGTGATGTCTAGAATGACCTTGAGTGATACCAAAAATGACCTAAAATAACCTTGACTGATGTCTTACACTGACTAAAATGATGTAACATGACATTTTAACTTTACTGAAACAATTTAAAATAGTGATTGCCAGCCATAAACAACAGAACAACAGAAATGAAAGTGCGAGCTGGGAGCTCACCTCCTCTGTTTCCGTTTCTGTTTGCTACTTAAGATCACTAAGTACACCTTCGATCATTACCACCAGCTACTATATTGTGGATCTTTTTTAGCTAGACTTAAATGTCAGTTTTGGTTACCTTAGATATTGGTGAAGGTTATTTTTTCATTTCTGGCCATTTTAGACAACAGTCAAAATAACTTTAGGGTTTTCTTAAGGTCATTCCTTGTTTTAGTAACTTACTTTATGGCAGTTTGTAAAGTGCAGTTTGTAGTCTTTGAAGAATTTAAAAGTGTTTTTTTTACACAAATTACACGAGAAACCATGCTATTACTACTAAATCATAATTTACAACAAAGAAGCATCCCAGAGAGTCAAGAGAGACAAGATTTGACAGTGCATGAACTATTTGTAATTTGCACTACAATGTGTTTCAACTTTGCATATTAGCACCATGATGTTGCACTTGACTCAAACAAAAATAGCATTTGTTTTCAGCCAACCAGAAGCACATAATTTTTTCATGTATATTTTTACAATTTTTTCAGACATACAACAGTTCAAAGTGATATAACCCATTGCAATGTTTGACAAGACAGTCCTTGCTTAATGGATTACAATTAAAAATATTTGAGTATCTAACAAATTCAGAGCATGTTACTGACTGGTACAGTGGCAAATATAACCTACACAGTCAAACAATATATACAAAGATCATAAAAATTTTTGATCAGATTTATAAATTAATCCTTGCATGGCTTTTAGGTGAATTACTGAGTTCTTTTTTACATTTGTTGCCATTTCCCACTAAAAGCTTCTAAAGCCATTATCCTCCGTAACAACATTAACACACAGCAGATCTTATTGATTCCTCTCAAAAAGTTTTAAATTTATTCAATATTTCACTGGGAAATTGAAAC